>NC_059072.1:363615384-363758629 GCF_020497125.1 Mauremys mutica | reverse complement strand
TTATTTTGCTTTGTGAATTGCTTTGTCCGGTCTGTTGTATTACTTGAAACCTACTTTTATTCCTAATTTTTATACATAATAAAATCACCTTTGATTAATAAAAAGCCCAGAGTAAGTAATTGATAACCCGAGAAGGCAAAGATCTGTGCATCCTCCAACTCTCTCACCATGATATAGAAGGTGGACCCATTTATGAATTTACCCTGTGTAAACTTTACAGAGAATAAAGCAGATTTATTTTGGTTCAGGCTCTCAGAAAGGCTGAACAATGAGTGCTGAGAAAGTCCCTGTTAACTGGAGAACCGTCTGGGCTGAGTGAATCTCAGTTTCTGTGAACTGCAGAGGTCCACGGTCAAACCTCTGGGTCTGTGCTGAAGCTGAACTGGAGTGTCTGGCTCAGCGAAACAAGAGAGGTGGGGCGGCCATTCTGGCAGGAGGGTTGTCATGAGTGGTAACCCCGCACATTCAAGTGACAGTCTCAAGGGGGTCTCTACTTAATTAGGCACTTTAAAACACCCATTTTTTTGGCAGATAATTTAGCAATTTGCTGAAAAGGGCACTGATCTAACTCCTGTCTAAAAGAAAGAAAAATAAATAAAGATTGGACCAACCTCAGCTCAGGTAACTAAACATTTTTTTTCATCTTACATCAGATTCACTGAAGGGGACACTGTATGAAGTTTTAAAATTTGACATGTATATTCTTAATTATTTGACTAACTGCGGGAAAAGAGAGACTCCCATCAGGATTCCTGGGTTCTATCTCAGCTCTGGGATAGGAGAGGGGTCTAACAGATTACAGCAGAGGATGATCAATCCACCCAGCTATATAAAAACATCAGAATGGCGCACACTGGGTAGGAGCAATGCTCTATCTCTCACCATTATCCTGTATTCCAACAGAGGTCAATGCCAGGTACTTCAGAGTGAATGAACTGAACAGGTGATCATCAATCCATAGAATTCATAAAATATCAGGGTTGGAAGGGACCTCATGAGTTTTATCCACTCCAATCCCCTGCTAAAAAGCATGACCAACCCCAACAAAAATCATTCCAGCCAGGGCTTTGTCGAGCAGGAGACCTTAAAAACCTCGCCTAATGATGGAGAATCCATCCACCTCCCTCCTAGGTAACCAAGGAGCCTGCCTGCAGGTAATGAGACAGTACGCACGAGGACAGGGGAGCACGGTGTGCCAAGGTTAATGACCCAAGGTCTCCCTCCGCCCTGGCAGTAACTAGACACTGCCAGATCCCCTTTTCCAGTTGAAAACTGGGTAACCTGTCAACATTACATGCAACCTGGACATGGAAACCAAAACCTAGGTCTGGCTGCTGCCAGAATGGGCAGGTGACCGAAGCTGGGCGGGAGGGGGGCGGAGCTGGCTCAGTGGAAAGGATAAGAGCCTACCCTACACAGACGATGTAATGTGGGGTTACTGGGAGGGGGGACAGTAAACAGGGAGAACCAGGCTGGGGCAAGGAGTCATCATGTGGGGAGGCGTCATGTGTACTCCCCTTTAGCTTGTACCTGCCCATGTGTGTGTTTGGGTGGTGGGGGGCACCAGTAATTTATGAGTGCAGGTGACACTTGCTGTAACAAGGAAAGTGAGAGTGACAGTTTCAGGCGTGGTGTTGGATGGATAGCGGGGAAAACACAACAAATCATTGTCCTTTTCGCTGTACCCTTCGGCTTGCTTTTTCTTCTCCCATGTAACATACCACAAGGCAGTAGTCTTTTTCAGGACATGGATGTCTGTCTTATATAAAAGAATCAAAATTAGACGTCAAAGAGCTCTAGTGCAATTGAATATATGGCTGTGACAGCACAATACTCCCCAAAGCAACACCCTGGCAGCCCCTATTTTCACCTCAGTTATATAATTGCAAAAAATCTTGTACAAAATATGTCATGAGAGATGTCAGTAGAAAAATGGCAGTTTGCTGAATATGATTATCCTATTTGTATTCATGTCTCAGTTTGTATCTTAAGTCATTACTATCGACTATCTACTTGTATTTCAAATGGTGTTTGCTCCTGTTTGTGACATAGATTATCGTTAGCCAGTCTGCCTGGGCCCACAGTTGATCAGGCTGGGGCCACAGGATGTTTCTGGGGAGGAGATGACGAGGCACTCCAAGTGTCTACATTTAAAAGCTTTATTAATAAAATAAAAAAATAACAGCAGAGAGTGTTGGAAATGTTCACCACATCACTCGGGAAGAAATAAATCCGCTAACTGCCACCAGCCCTAACCCACTTTCATACTCACACATGCACGACGCTAAGACTGGCCAAGTCTGGGTGTAACCATCAGAAGAAGAGGGGCAAGGTGGATGGGCGTTCCTGAGCCCTGGGCCCAGGCTGTCCAAAGGATCTGCTCCAGCTCTGCAGGCAGGGTTCTAATTCCCTGGCTCCTTTGGGGGTGTTCCCATTCCATAACCGTTTGTTTCTAGTCGTTCTTTGTGTCAGTCTAAACTGCCTTGCTTGTGGCCTCCTCGTATCTCCCAAAACATCCCAGCTAGACTTTGTTTTCCTCATTGGTTTTTTCTTGCCATGCTGATCTTTGCCTGTTTCACTTGTTTTGGGCTGGCCTTCTGCAGGTCTGTGTCTGTTCAGATTGAATCTTTTTTTTTTTCCCCACGGCTGGTCGGAGTGAATTTTAAATCCCCCGTCTTTCCTGGCAGGCAGCAAAACATTAAGCTGGTGAGCAGTGCCCTTGGGCTGTTGGTCTATATCTTCTGACCGAGCTAGCTGAAATGTTGCAGTTAACTTTTCCTCGTGCTCTCTTCATACTTTTCCACCTTCTCGGCCTCATGTACCCTGTAAAGGAAACTTCCACTCCCCACTCACGCACACCTTTGACCCTGCCCCAAGATGCTTTGCAATGCTTGCATCCAGCATTAGCAATATGCACGTGCGGATCTGCCTTCCCAGGGGACTGCCTGAGGGATGGGGCCATTGGGTTGTGACATTCCCCCTCTTGACCCCGAATCAACATTTTGTTGTGAGGGGTCACCACTTAGGCTTCGTATCCCCCCTGTGACACAGTTGCTGGGTATACGCTTGGCCATGCTACATAAACAGCAATATAACATGTACAAGCAAAAATTGTTAGGGCAGCAACAATTGCATACCCAGCCAATAATGACTTCTAGCTCCATAAGTCAACATAGCATAGCACCTCCCCCTGTTGGCAACAGAAGATTGCCCCACTCCTTATGGCTGTGGCAAAGGCAGCTTTCTCCAGATTCAACAATGTAAAGGAGGAGGTATCTGTCTGGAATATGGTCAGTTGTTCTCCACAGTGTGCATCAAGGGCAGAAAAACATTGGGTGTAATCCATTGAAAAATTTAAAACACAACATAGTTTAAGGATATTAACCATACTTTTGCATAACTGCGGGCCAAAGCATCGAAAAATGTTTGCCTGAGGCTGGTAATAGCAAATCAACGGGTGCACTCGGTCCGTGGTTCTCACAAACACACAGAGGAATTGGTAAACACATGGGCCATAGTGGTGGGTGTATCCCGATGCCTCCCCTTCCCAGCATTGTGTTGACCAACCTCATAAAAGTGCCTGGCACTGCCGTTTCTCTACATATTATTTGAGGGGGTTCCATTGGCCACACCTGCCAGGTGTTGCCCTCATGCAATCCATATGTGCTGATAGAAGATGTAGCCAACACATACTGCTAGGCCATGTCATTGGTGGGAGCCACCTCCCACACGTCGCGTATGGACCACCCAATCCCAGATCCCAGATAATACGTGATGTCACCTTCTTAGGATGCTAAGCCACCATTTTCCCACCCGCCCCTCCACCAATGGATAATTGGTCATTTTATTCCACCATGGCCAATTCTGAACAGTGATAAAATTAACTAAGGAGGAAAAAAGCATCGACAAGAAAATTAGCCAAACGCCAGGATGCCCATCAGATATGTGCCACCATACGACATGATCTTGTCCTGATGATTTTTGCAGGCTTGAAAGCAAAAGAGCAGTCCCACCACTCCTGTCCCCTGGCTCTCACTATTACTGCTTGGTCCTGTTAACAAAGCAAGAGGGAAAGAAACAAGAACAACACAAATGCACCTATTGGGGAAACTGAGGCAATTGGATGAAAACTCTCTACATTATTAGGTTTATTCCATTAATACAGCCCTCTCTGGCTTTCGTTATGAGATGTTATTTGTCTGGTTTCAGAAGGCTACAATTAACAATATTATGCCCCGAGTATTATTAAAAATTGCTATTGCTTTCTAAAGGACTTCCCATTCCAACTATCCACTCCATTCCACCACATTAGAACAGAGTTTAGTCTCCATTTAATCCATGGGAGGCTCGGGGCCATCTACCAGGTATTTTGCTGTGGTGTGCCCCTGCCATGTCTATCCATTTCCTATGGTCCCATGACTCCAATTGCCTCCCCTCCAGCCTTGGTCCAACATGATGGCTCGGGCCCCACCAAGCATCTCGAGCCATGGGATCGAAGCCTTTAGAGATATCTTCCCGCCTCCATAATTATTAGGCATCTCAAGAATCCCATGGCCAACTGGAAAACCCGGATGGATCCAGGCAGGTGGCTGGTCCACAACTGAGACCACTCATGATGGCCTATGGCCACAGAAACCTAGGGAGAAACATATAGTTTGAATTGTATTCGGAATGTGGCCCATTTTAATTTACCGATAGCTGCAGGTGGTTACCAAGTACCAGGGAGGAGCAAGGTGTCACAATCGAGTACAAACCCACCCACTTTAATTGTCCAGGGTGTGGGCTGCTTTCCCCAGTTTCTTGCAACATTACCTTGTCTTCAATTTGCCAATCACCCAGATGTATTTAACGAACAATCCCCGTACACTTGGCCTTTTCCTTATCTAAAAGCAGCCTTTACAGCTTCATGGGTTTCACAGAAGCTCCTTCCTCAAGCCTGGGCAAAGCTGAGACATTTTTGGTTGTGGGCAACAGTAAAATGTGATTATTGGTAAAGCACCGTACTGACATTACATTTATAAAATTTATTTACGAATGGTGGTTGCTAAACCACTTCCATGCCTCCCAAAACACTCCTTCCCCGAAATTGACCACATACACATAGCCTCATTATGCTAGTACTTTAATCGTTACCTTATCCAATTTCATTCCACATACGGGATCCCAGTGAAATGTTTTTTACTATCAGGGCTCTGGGAGCAAACTAAGCATGGACAAGCACACCCACTTCCTGAGGAGTCTCCACTTGGTACAAACCTCTGGTGTCCAATAGCTTCCCTCCTCCTCACCCAGCCCACTCGGGCTCGAGGTCCGGGGTAGCCAGAAGGATCCCGTGTGCATATATGGGGAGTTGGGCTCCATCTCCATTTCTTTGCCCCTCCAGAGCCTGTTTGGTGTGCGATTTTTAAACAACAATTTACCCCCAATTACAAGGTCTGGCCTTACTATGCTAAATACATACTCTGCAATCCAATAGTCGTACTGATAAGTACTCAATCAGTGAATTCTTATGCTCTGCTTTAGCAAGGTGTATGAATAATTTTAGTGTTTCCTGATATTATCCAAAAACATTATTGTGATTCCAAGGTGAACAAAAGCAAATATCTGCATTACAAGTAAATTCCATAGCGTATTAGCAGGATGGGTTCTTTTATTTCCATTGTTTTTCTGTATTATCTGGTCCTGTAGCTAGGGAACAGAGAGCTTAATTTATTCTTAATCACCTCCAGGTCTACAGCATTTATAATCCCTGCTCCAAAACCAAATTTTTCCTAATATAGTTGTCTGCTAACGTGAGGAGGTTTCCCATGCAGCAATTCGATACACAAAAATGCAAGGAAGACACACAAACATACAAGACAAAAAAACAATCAAAACACAATTTCTGTTTTGACAGTAGATTCGTGGTATTTTTGGTTGCTTTTCAGCTGGTACACCACTAGCTTTTCATGTTTTTTTCTGAAAGAACAAAATAAACATGTTTCTACCCCTTTCGGGGGTGGTCAGATGATTGCTCAAAATATTCCTTTCTTTTACAAATACCCTTGCTGATTGCAGGCATAAACAGAGGAATTACCTCCCAATATTTTCCAGTGTTTTGTTCTAATAGGCAGGCCAGGTTTCAATTGGCTTCTACTTGTTATGAGTTAGAAGTAATTTGTATTCCTACAGATCGCTCTCTGGCTCGCCTTTTGGATTCCAAGCTAGTAGCAGCTCAGAGACTGTCTTACCCAGGGACACAATCAGCTTTCACCAGAGTTCTGATTACTGTTCACTTTCTAACTCCTGCTTACATTCCCTTTGTACATGTCGGGGGGGGGGAGGAGGGGGACAGTTATGTTTCCAACAGAAACCTCCTTATCTATTTTAACGAATGTGGACTAAATTGTTCCCTAGTTAAATCATTTCAACTTTAGACAGTCTCTTTGCCTGGATTATTTACAGACATTCCTTTGGATAAAGGAGCACATTTTTCCTTCAGAGTGGCTGCCAAAAGAAAGAAACCAAGAATTTTCTTTTCTTTAACGCTTTGAACAGCATTGAAACTGCTTTAACTTCCCATCCAGCCTCTGCAGATATTAAAATTCTCACTCTCTTTCCTTAAATCAACTTGCTTATCATCCCAAAATGACACCTTTCATCAACTCAGATGTTACCATTCCAATGTACTATTTTCAGGGTACTGAATTTCCCATGCCTGTATTTACTGCTTCACTTTACTCCTGGCCACTATGCTCTCAGTGTTTCCAAACCATTTTCCAATTTCTTTGTCTGCTGCCTGCCTTCTTGTTCTGGGCCCAAGTCCCTTTTTTTTTTTTTTTTTCTAAGCTGCACTGTCCTCTTTCCATAGCGCACAGGGCTTTGTCCCACTACCGATTTAGCAAGTGAGGGTGGGCTTCTCAACTAGCTCCCACCCATCCTGGTCCCTTGCCTTTATCATAATTCACCCCATGTGGTTACTCACCTCATAGGTTGGGGTGCCATATATTACAACCTTCTCCCCCCTTCACTCTGCTGGACCTCCTCCCTCAGTCCTTAATGAGGGCCGATATAGGGTGCATACAAGCGTTCCGGCCACGAAAATTGAGGATCCTCACAAAGGGAGAGATCAAAAGCCTCACAGGGGTCATCCAAATCATCCCCTGTGAGGCTCGGCACCTGGACTGAATCTTACGGGCCAACTGACATTTTAACTGTGGGCACACTGCCTTTGGAAGTGCACTCTGGGTAACAAATGGTTACAAATCTCTTGAACGAGTCCCTGAGGGAACTGGGTACTTGCTTAGCCAATACTTCACAGGAGGGTGAGTTCACCAGCCTTTTCCACCAGGAAGTCCCTGTTCTCAAAGGCCTTGCAACTTGTCCTGGGAATAGGCTTGGGTTGCTGCATGGTTAGTGATTCTGCGCTTTCAATTGCTAAGTTCTGAATTACCTGTTGGGTACACAACTCGTCCCCTCTTCCTAACTCTTCTTTCTGTCCCGACAACATTTGATACCACCAAATGGCCTGCTGCAAGTCCAATATTAATCTCCACATGCTGCCCCTAGATTTTTGTACCCTTACTGCTTTTCAATACTTGCTCTGGCCCCTGGGAGGGGTTTTTTATTTGGTATATTGAACCCTCAGTGGTAGAAGGCCAAGAAAATACGGAGGTTGTGGCCTAACCAGCAAGGACTGCACCTGGGTCTCTGCAGGGGCTCTGAGTCTTTTCTGACTGCAGTTGCACATTGAGTGGATGTTTTTCAGTGAACTCTCCACAATGGACTCTAAGATCTCTTTCTTGAGATTCGGTAAAGACAGCTAATATATATTAGATCCCAATTATATCATATGTTATCAGTTGGGATTGTTTTCCAATGTGCATTAATTTCTCCTAAACATCCTGGAACATACTTTGGGAAGTGGGTCAGAGCCCTCCCAGGGTGTCTAGGGACCACCTCCTAAACGCAATTCCATGGCTATCGTCCTCACAGCTTAATTCTGTTTCCTCCCTGATGCAGCCATAGCTCTGCAAACAAAGAGCACCCTATGCTGCCCTTTGGCGGGCCCCCCCCCTCCTCTCCCTGTCCTAATCCCTTCTTCTGGCTCATCTAGTTTCCGTCTTTTTAAAGAGGACTGGACCAACACTTTTTCTGTCCTGTTCCTCTTCTGGGAGGTTTCCATTCCTTCCATGTACCACCAGTACACAGAGAAGCTGGTGTAAAACTGGTTTTATCTAGAATACATTTACGTCCCTTATTCTGTCCAGGCGAGAAACTTGTTAGGGCTGGATAAGTCTGTAATGACCAACCTATATATAAGTACAGATGCCGCCGTCTGATGCCCTCCTGCCCATTAGTGCAAAGGAGCATAAGTGAAGAGTTCAGGAAAATCCCAAAGATATAAGGAATACAGGACAGTGCATAACCAAATCTAATGTGAGTTAATCAGGAGTTAAAACATCTGTTTGAATGTGGCAGTGGAAATCAAAACCAAACAAACAAACAGAACATTGGGAAATCATAAAAGAAAGGATAGATAATAAGACAGAAAATATCATGTTGCTTATCTCTAACAAAATCCCTGGTACGGCCACATCTTGACGATTGCATTCGATATGTGGTTGTCCCATCTCAAAAAAGATTTTACTGGAACTAGGACATAAAGGTACAGAGAAGGCGCAACAGAAATTATTGAGGGGTATGGGACAGAATTCTATAGACTGAGGAGAGATTAATAAGGACTGAAACTTTTCAGCTTGGAAAAAGAGACAACTAAGGGGGAGATTACGGGAACAGAAGTCTATAAAAAACTCATGACTAGTGTGGAGAAAGTAAATTAAGAAAAACTAGGGGTCACCCAATAGAAGTAGTCAGAAGCAGATTTAAAACAAAAGGAGAGTTATTTCTTCACAGTCAACCTGTTTGATACTCCTTTGCCAGGGGACATAGTTGTTGAAGGCCAAAACTATAAAATGGCTTCCAATAAAAACTAGATAAATTCATGGAAGATAAGCTCTATCAATGGCTATTTATCCAGGATGGTGTTTAAAAAAAAAAATATAAAAAAGGATGGTTGTCCATAGCCTCTGTTTGCCAGAAGCTAGGGAGTGGGCAACAGGATATGGAATGGGCTTGATGGATTCCCTGTTCTGTTCATTCCCTCTGGGAACCTGGCACTGTCAGGGACACTGGGCTAGATGGAACCTTGGTCTGACCCTGTATTGGCCATTCTGATATTCTTTTCAGCAGACCACCAGATGTAATCTGTCCCCCTCCCCCGGCTGCAACGAACTAGACCCCACTTCCTCCCTTCCAGAGCATGAGGTAGAAACCCAGGGAGTCCTGATGGGGTCTCCTCTCTCTCTCAGTAGAGTTAGTAACAACTGTAAGAATATACATTTAATATTTTAAACCTAACCAGTATGCCTTTATGTGACTTGGCACAAGATGTCAGAACATGTTAGTATATAACGAGCTGAGTGGGTCTAATATTGTATATTTATTTTCTCCTAACTATCAGAAATTAGATTACAGTGTTCCTGTCAGCTAATTGCTAAAACTTATCTTCCCAAAAATTGGAGTTCTTGAAGACCCTAAGTAGCCCTTGGAATAACAAGTTTAAAGTTTGGTCCACCAACCTACCAAAATCTGAAAATTGCTCTCTTGTTAGCTTGTATGGGGGGAGGGGAGATGGAGAAGGATCCAGCAAGAGGACAGGGAGAGGGGAACAGAGGAAGCAAGAGACCGGGGCGGATCCTTGGGGGAAGAGGTAAAGCAGGGTGGGAAACCTTGGCAGCAAGAGGTGGGGCAAGAGTGGGCGTTTCAGGGGTCCAAATACACAGCAATTAGAGACATGGTAACCCACAGAATTGTACTACAGACCTATTCCCCACTTTGGTCCATGCTGACAAATACCAGCGACAGAAAGGTCAGAGAAAGTATCTAATGTCTTTTTTACTGTACCGGTAAGTGATTCAGGGAAGAGGGTCCACCAGGCACCAATGTCACCAGCTAGCTCTGCACAGAGCTCGGTCTGAGAGCCAAGGCACCAGGAGAAAAACATTACACCCACTTTATGAGTAAGTAGCAGGAAGCAGCCTGTTCCGGATTCTGTTTGGTCTCTCACACACACCGTAAAATGATGGGGTGTAGCGTGGCGGGCACAATCAGGTACGCGTTGGCCATCGAGAAGGTGGAACTGTACGCGCCATCGTTCTTGGCCCAAAACCGGTGGCATGAGGGCGCGAGGAGAAGAACTGGAGATGGTAAGAGGCTAAAATGACAAAGGAGATGGGAGCCGCAGGTCCCCAAAAGTCTTGAGCTGGGCATCCTTTGTGGGCAGGCTGAAAGATGGCCCTGAGGATCTGGGTATAGGACACGGTGATAAAAAACACATCCAGAGCAATCACCAAGAAAGTCACAGAGAGTGCCTGTAGTAACTACTGATGCGGATTGTGCAGGCACAGGCCAGCTTCACCCACAGCAATGTGCTCACAGTTAACGAGTGGGGGGGGATGATTGTTGGTTCTACAATATGGCCACCAGCCTGGCCAGGAAGAGACAAGGGCAGTATGAGCATGGACGCCCACGCAGCAAAATCCAGCACCACTGCACAGGCCGATTCTTGGCTACAACAGGGTTTTGGTCAGGCATGGTGGAATGTCTTCAGGGGATCAACAGATGGCCAACGTAGCGATCTCCAAATCCATGGCCACGAAGATCCCAGACCTCTGTCACGTGCAGTGCAAGTGAATGAAGAACATTTCGAGTGAGGAGCAGGCATTAAAATCTATCTCCACATGCGAATTGAACCAGAAGATGCCTTCAGCATTTTCGGCAGGATGGACGTAGACATGGATCAGGTCAGTGACAGCCAGCATGCAAGAGGAAATAGTACTATGGGGACATGGAGGGGCTCGGCTCTATATTCAACGATGAAGAGGATGCTGAAGTTCCCCAAGAACGGCTACTGCGTACATGGCACATGAAGGGGATGGATGATTCACATACATGGGCCACCTACCAGGCCAGGAATTCACCCAGCAGGATGCAAGGTGGAGGGGTTTGCTGAAGTCAGTTGTGTTGGAATCTGTACATGGAGTAGCAGAAGGTGTCCAGAGCTGAGGCACAATGACGGTGTCTCCTTCATGGTCTGAACTTTCACATGACTTTCTGTATGTGTCTAGGGGTGATGGTCGTTAGTGATGATCGGACAGTACCAAAATGCCTGGTGGAGAGACAATTGTTATTATGAGACACTACATGCACTACTGGAGGCTGTTCTCAATGGGTATGAAGCAAATTGGTAGCTTCTTCACACACTGAAACAAATGACGTTTTTCTATTACTCAGATAAATAGAATTATGAAAGAAACTGACCCCTATTAATATCAATTCCATAGTTTTAATGGTGCTCCATGCAGCAATAATTCCTACACATCCATGGTGTGGAAAACCTTAATAGGAAACCAGCAGGAAACATGAGTGTGGATACTGGTTATCATTGTTCCTTAGGCCTTGTCCTACACTCGTGAAGTTTTTTACACCAAAAGGCAGCTTTTGGTGAAGAATACAGTGGAGGTGTATACTCTGGGCAAAAGCCACTTCTTGATGACGGTAACTCCTCAATTTCCGTTGGAGATTATATAACTTACCATGATGAAACATTGTAAGGCACCTTTTTATCAGAAGTTTTGGTTGCTGAAGTGACCAATGGTTCGTCACTCTGCTACTTGATTTTACCGCAGTCATAGGCCTACCCAAAGGAAATTCCCACTCTGGTCAGTATAAATGCTTATTCAACGTCTTGCTATACTACCCCTTAATAGCCCCCAATCCAGGTAAACACCTTCCAACCCACAAACCCCTGTAAAATTCCCGGAATTTTGAAATTCCTCTTCCTGTTTGCTCTGCATGGAACAGCTCTACTTCACATGGTCCCAGGTAACCATGGTGAATCCACGCTAGCATTTGCATCTCCTATTTGGACCACTGGAAGAGCTACTCAGTATTTTGGGAGAGGAGGATGTGTGCAGCTCAATCACCCAGTATCTAACAGATAAAGCCAATAGATATGGGATTTCCGAGACAGGCTCTGAGAATGGGGGAGGCTGCTCATATATGGCCCTCTGAGAATGGGGGAAGGCTGCCATATCGTGGACTGAAAAATCTGGGTCTGTTTAGTTTTAGAGAAGAAGACAAAGGACAGGGCAGATGATAGAGAGAGAACAAAATCAAAGAATGGAACTAGATTACAGTCATAATAGAGAAACAGAGAACAGTTTCCCAACCATTAATAGCTATCTTCCAGATACCCGTTCAAAAGGGATAATTCCCCAAAGCATGAGGGAAATTATCAGCACAAACTGATATTTGGAAGGAGAACAAATATTAGACAGGAGAAACAGGAATGAAAATTTGGGAGTTTCGTTAAGAAGAGTTTACTGGATAGAACCAAAAATTTACGATTCCACAGTCAAAAGACAGTGGAGAATCTTTGGCTACAATCACCAGATTCAGTGGCAAAGTTGAAGGCACGCAATTATGTGGCGATAAAAAACAAATATATACAAATGGGAAAAGGGGGAAAAATATGGGATCAGCAAAGCAATACAAAATGGGGATGTTATGAAAGTTGATAAGGGGACGTGAAAGTCATCAGTGGAAAAATCTTATGGTTGGTTGGGGCTAAGGATTAATAAAAAGGAGGTTATTAAGTACATTAAGAACTAACAAAACCCTAGAAAAGGTTTAGGCCGAATTCATAGCAAGGAGAAATGAAACTTCTTAATGTTGCAGGAAACCCAATATGTAACCCTTCTGCCTCTCTGAGTTGGCAGCAACAAGGGCCGGGTTCAGTAATACCAGGGGGTTCTATTTTTCAATAACAAACAATGCAAAAACCGGCCTCGAGCCCCACCCAGTGACCTGGGACAATTAACATACCACCCGGCGACCCCAGGCACCTATAGGAGGCAATTCTTCACCACTCGCAAGCACGGAGTTCCCGGAGTGTAACGCATAAATCCATTTAATAAAGGGAGTGGAACAATCCGCGGCATAACGTTGGAAGAAACACCACAAACAGAAATTATAACACAAAACCATTAAGCAATAAACCCACCTACCAAGTACGTTTGGCAATGTCCTTTCCCCCTTAGGGTCTTATAGTCCAACCACCCCCAAAGTCCCAACAACCCAAAAATCTCTGATTTCTGTGTCAGTGCAACCCCCAGAGTTCATAAAGTTTATCTGCAGAGTTCCCCCCTCCCAGCCTGGGTGGAAATGGCGGGGGGTGGGGGCCACACAGGATGTTTAAGGGGCACCTTACGTGGGCTAGGGCCAACTGCTCTGCCTCTCCATGGGAGTTTCTTCTTGCTGCAGCCTTCACCACAACCGGCTTCACTCCAACCTAGCTGTGCTGCTCCTCCAGCCGACCTGTGAGACCGCTCCAGCCATCCCCGCAAACCGCTCCCACTCCGCTCACTGTTCCATGGGCTGCTCCAAGGGAACGCTGCAAACTGCTCCAACTCTGCCAGCCGCTTAGTGATAGATGTTCCAGGCTTCCCACTAGTTAACACAGCACTACAGTGTATCTCAGCGCTCAGTAAGCTTTTAGTGATTTCAGCTTTGTAGTAGAGGGCAAGCCCAGGTGCTGGTGCACTGACAAGAATTGGCCCAACCATGAATTTCAGTCTCAGCAAGCCTCTAGATGGACTCCTAATGGAATCAAAATTAGCTCTGCTCGTTCAAAAGTGGAGAGAGGAGCGATGTTTGCAATTGGTGTGGTTGTCCCAAGGCCCCTTCAAAAGGGGCCCATATCATTTTCAGGGCACAACACAACACCAGTCACCCAACCTCTCTCATTTCACTGGGTTTTGGGCACCCATGTCCCCTTGTCTACGCAAGTGCCTACTTTAATTGATGTTGAGATATCTCTGTCCATAAAGCAGTCTCATAGTTCCTCATTCACATAATCAGGGTGCACAACACTTTATTTTCCTCTTGCCGCAATAACAAAGAAATAATCATCCCAGGCTGCTGTGGGCCTATACTAGGTGGGGTGGGTGTGCCAATGCAAAAACCTGAAATTCCTTTCCACACTTCCATAATTTCACCACCAGATGTCAGGGTAGAGCTCATCCTGACTCAGCTTCACACGTAAGATGTGTTGCAGAAATTTGTTCTGTTTCTGCATTTCGGAAAGAAGCCAGTATGAGGGTACTCCATATCACAATGAAGTGATGGAACAGTCCTCCAGTCCATTAGGCTGCCAAGGAGAATGTTAAAACAGCATCTATAGTAGAACCATAGAGTTATGATCACTGAAGTTACAAACTGACTGGATCAGCCACACAATATCTCATTGAAACCAGAAAGTAGGCAATCTGTCAGCAGCAGAGCAACAAAAACAAACAACCCCCCCCCCAAAATGGAAAATACAGGACACTTCTGTGTTTAAACGTTATACTCTTAAAAAAAAATAACAATGGGGAAAAGTTTAAGAAAAAAAGCTTTGAACAAGGATAGGAAACAGTGGAAGAAGCTTGTGTAGAGGGTTAGTTCAAAAAAAGTCTAATGAATGTAATTAATGCCAGTAAACACATGTGTAAGGGTTCATCTCCCCATGCTGAACTTTAGGGTCAAAGACGTGGAGACCCGCAATGAAGACCCCCTAAGCTTATTTCTAACCAGTTTAGGTTCAAAAAAACTCCCCAATTCCTTGGATTTAAGTAATGCCTGCCACCAGCAAGTGAAAACAAATATTTTAGGGAGGGCCACTTGGAGCCCTACCTTCCTCAAAATATCTCCCCAAGCCCCTACACCCCCTTATCCTGGGGAGGCTTGAGAATAATATCCTCATCAATTGGCTGCCGGTGAACCACAGGGACCACAAACCCTTGGATTCTTAAAACAAATGAAAAATTCTAATCAAGGTTTCTTAAAAGAAAGAAATTTTAATTAAAGAAAAAGGTAAAAGAAATCACCTCTGCTAAAATTGGGATGGTAAGTTACTGTTACAGAATAACAAAAGACTCAAGAAACATAGAGGATCTCTCTCCTTTAAAGTTACAAAACCCAGGGATAAACCCCTCCCTCTAGACAAGGAAAATCACAAGCCAAAAATCAAAAAGGTAAACTAACACATTGCCTTCCATATTACATCTAATATGTCTGAACATATAAACAGCTGGATGAAAAGGAAATATTGGTATACATAATTCATATTTAGCCTGTGGAACTCCCTTACCACTGACGTTACTGAGGAGCAAAAGAGTTTAGCTGAATGGATTTACAAATGGATTGGCCATTACAGGTTGTGCTAGTGGCAGCACAGTTAGTTAAGTCTGTCTGACGCCTCTCAATTAGGAGACCTGATATTTCAGTTGCTTATAAAGTTTGCCAGTCTTTAAATGTTTGGGACTCAAATTTCCCACACTGGGTGTTCTGGCTTCCAGCTGAATTGTTTTTTTCAAAGTTTAAGATATAAAAAGGTTCAGCCAGACTTCTTGAATGAAGCTAGGAGAGGAGATATCTCGCCAATGTTCATAAAAGTCAGGTAAACAGCCTCACCAGTTATCAGCCAGAGCCCTGAGATGCAAGAGGATGACCGTCAACAGCGTCTGTGCATTAACACACGAGCTGGGCTCCTGAGGTCTTTACTTCAAAGGGATTTTTGCCTCAGTTGGGCCCAGAGGCCAATATACAGGCGCGTGGCCTCGAAGAATTTGGCCTTCGTATTAGTTACATCTACTGACATCTTTCATCCTGAAGGATCCCACTGTGCCACTGGAAAATACCAGCCACCTTTGGGGCTGGAAGGCCATCAGCCGGGGAGGCACAGCTAAGAGGGATGTTTTGGCCCATGATACTGGAGCACAACTTATCCCCTGTGGCTAGGCCTGCCTGGGTTGTTTTAAATGGCTGCACAGAGCCGGAAAGGACCACAGACCTATTCTCTATCCCCAATCATTGTCCACATTACACTGGGTTTGCTGAGCAAGTGAGCTCCTGACCAAGAGATGGGTACCTGTGAATTCTGAGACGGGTGTGTCTTCTCTGGGAATCCCGCTCCGGTAGCCGTGTCCCACAACTCTCTCACCCCAGCATCTGCAGCAGCATCCCATGCTGAGAGCTATTACAGTGGTCTGCTCTGTTTATAGTATAGCTCTGTGCAATCCCAGGGGGGTCGCTCAGCCTCTATGGGAGAAACAGCATCTGGAAATAAACAGGCTGGAGACCGGAGACCCTCTAGACAATTATCTCTCTATCCATGTCTGCGCTTCTGTGCTCTTTATCCAGCTTTGGGAGTAAACCTTCCCAAAGGGAGATGAGAACTCGGCTCTGTTCTGAGTCAAGAGGAATTGGCTGCTCTGTGCATTTGCGTATTTTTTAAAATTATAGTTGTTTAGAAAGAAAACTAGGGATAATGCCTAGATCTCCCAAAGGACTGAATACCGTTCTAGACAGGCACATCTGGAGATAGACGACTGACGGGAGACACAAGCACTCTCTGCAGGCACACGGGGCTGTTGCTAAGGGGTCAGAGATCAGTAATGCTCATCTGTAACTATGACCATACTGGGCAGCATCTTTCATTGAAGGATGTTCAAAACATCTAGCAAAGGAAAGTCACTATGAACATATCCCCATTACTCAGATAGGTAAACTGAGGCACGGGGAGAGGTGAGGTGGCCAAGGTCTCACAGAGACTGAGTGGCAGGATGACAGTCAGAACCCAGGAGTCCTACTGTCCCTGCCATAAGCACGGTCTCTCTGTCACACCAACAGGGAAATGTACCGGGGCTGTTCATTGGGTGGGATGGAGAGGAAAAGTCTGGTAGAGGTTGTCTAAGCCTTCACCATCCTCTGAAGGAGAATCTGAGGTTTTCAGAACTAGGTGAGGTTGTGAGCTCCCTGCTCCTGTGAGGTGTAACCTCCGGAATTCCACTTCCGCTGCCCCTCAGAAAACCTGCCCACACATCACAGTCACTGGGGTCACTTTGGGGGAACAGGCACAATAAAAGCAACACCGACAGAATGTTCCTGTGGGTAGAGGGTAGTTGGGGGCGTGTCCTAGGGAAAGAGGACTTGCCCTCCCCCCAAAGCTGCTGTGGAACAAGGGGGCCCTATGGGCGGATAGAGACTGGATCAGTGTTTGCACTGGATTAGTTCTCTCCCTCTCGGTTCATTTCTTCCCAGTGTGTCCCATGTGGAATTGAAATCGAATGTTCCAGGCTGAGTCAGACATTCCAACACTGACCCGGCTGAAGGACGCTTGGATTCCCACAGCTGAACTCTGCCTGCTCCTGGCTAATCGGGGGTCTTTCTCTGGCATGGCACACCTGGGTTTTTAAGCATTGGAATGATACTGAACAAATTCTCATGTCCAACCCGAACAGGGGCAGCACATCCACCTGTATTCAATTTACTAACACTCTGTAGCTGGCCAGCATGGTTAGACCGTCATCTGTAGCTATGGCAAAGGGGGTCTAGGCCTTGATTTGGCTGGATTTTTGTGTTTATAATTTATTCTTATTATCTGAATTGTGGAAGCCTCCAGAGGCTCCGCTCCAGTTCAGGGCCCCTTCTGCTGGGCCCTTTGCAAATCCAGAAGGATAAACATGATCTGCCCCAAGGAGCTTAGAAATCAAATTAAGATAAGACACAGCTACTGTGTGCAATAAACCAGAGAGGGGGCAGGTGGGGAGACGGGGGAGGAACAGCACTCAGAAACGGGTGGTTACATAGGCTGCCGGGTGGGTGTGAGACAGCGGAAATGCACAGCCCTGCCCTGGCTATTAGAAATGTGTCCAGGGCCTCTAAGAGCAGAACACGTGTTTGGGGAACTAGATTGGGGCTAACGAGAACGGGCCATTGAGTGGCGGCTGCAGCCGACACACAGCTGGGAGCGCAGGGCTCTCCGTTAGCTTTTGTAACTCTGCTTTAGTTATAATAACGCCGCCCTTTGGAGCGCGCAGACTGAGCCTCCTTCTCATGAATTCCCAGGACAACCCCTGGTGCCAGAGGGGAGACCAGAGGAGAGGGCAGAGGTAACAGGGCTGTCGGGAACAGTGAAGGACCCCAAACAGCCGTGGCTGGAATGTCAGGGCAGTTCACAGTCCGTCCCTCACACGGCCCAGGCTGCGCTGCAGGGATGCTGCAGGTCGGACACTCGCTCTAGTGGTGGCCACATGCGCTCCGGCTCTGCGTGGCAGGGCCCTTCTTCCCAGTGTTGCCCTCCCCCCCACCTCCTCATCAGGTTTAGGATCCCTCTCCAAGCCTGGCCTGCAAGGCCTCTTGACCTGGGGGCGTCTCCCTGCCTCGGGCCTGCTGCCCAGGGTTCCCCTCCCTGTTCCCCAGCTGCTCACTGCACCCGGCTCCGGATTGCTCCACCTACCCCCAGTTCCAGCTCCAGCTCCCTGGGCTGCTGTGGCTCTGCTCCCAGCACTGACCTGCTCCCTGGGCTGCTTCCTCTGACCCCTCTGCTTCAGGCCAGTGCAGTTCTGCTCCCAGCTCCACATCGGCCCCTGCTCTCTCCTTAACTCAGCCCTGCTCTGGGCCAGGCAGCCCCAGCCTCCTGACTCCCTCATTGGCCTGCCTGCCCAGTCAATCAGGCTGACTGGGACCATTGGCCTCTCCCCATTGCCCATGGGGGCTGTCAATCTTAGGGTTCTGGATTCTCATTGACTCTCCCCCTTCCTTTCGGTACTGGGAAAGGGCCAACCAAAAATCCTCACTAAGTTTTAGTTAGTGGCCAACAGTCCCCTCACGCAGAGCTGAAGCTAATGAGCCCAACCTGCAGTTGTTAACAGTAACGGAAGCCTTCAGAGCTCAGGCCGGTGGGGTCGGAGCAGGAGATGGCACCCATCCCATTCTTCAGTCACACACTGGAGTTCAGTGCACCGACGGAATTATCGATACAAAGCACACAGACACACAACGGTTTGGTTCATTTCCTACCCGTGCCATTGAGTAGCAGGAATTTCCTGTGTTCCTTTCAACCTGCCCAGACCCAAAATGTGGCACCCAGTGTGTGACAAGGACCCAGACTGAGGCCCACACAAATATTATCCTCTCAGGGACTCTAGAGAGATTTGTAGATTATACCAGGAGGGCACCATTGTGACCATCTGCTCTGACCTTCTGCATTGCACAGGCCATAGGACTGCCCTGGACTAATTCCTGTTTGAACTAGTGCAGATCGTTGAGAAAAACATCTCATGTCGACTGAAACATGGCCAGTGATGGAGACACACCGCGATACTTGCTAAATTGTTCCAATGGTCAATTACCTTCAGTGCTAAAAAATTCCATTTCATCTCTAGTCTCAATTTGTTTATCTTTCAATGTCCAGCCACTGATTCTTGTTCGACCTTTGCCTCATAGCTTTAAGAGCCCCCTATTATCAAGTTTTCTATTCCCCGTTGTGAATGTTGAAAGAAGCAATCATGTTACTCCATAACCTTCTCCTCGTTACGAGTGTGGAGGACAGGTCTGGTGCACTCTCAGTAGCCTGTGTTGCTGAGGAGACTCTCTGCAGACTTTCAGTACTAGTTGGAGTTTTCGAAAGACACGTGAAGGCGTCATGCCCAGCAGTACAGACAGGAGTAAACTAAGGTCTATATAACTGAGGCCAGGCCATCGTTCACCATTATGGGATAGAGTCTCCTAATCAACCTAATATAGTAAAAAGCACTACACACAGACGCTGCTATGAGAGAGCTCAGCATCAGCAAGGCATTCCAGAACCCTCTAGACTACGGACTGAATTGCACTATTGTGGGTATAAACCTTCAGTCAAAGGACGCTGCACCGTGGCTGCTAACTATTCAAAATGCTTTGCTCTGCTCACCAGCATCACTTCTGTCTTGCTTGGGTTCAGCTTCAGCCAGCTGTTCCATCCAAGAACTGGGCCAACTTGGAGATAGTGATGTGGTCGTATGGGAAGGAGAGGAAGTAGCTCGATTGTCACCTGCATATTGCTAGCGTTTTGAGTTCATGTTGTGTGACCAATTCCCGTAGTGGCTGAATGGAGATGTTGAAAAGCCCCAGAGAGAGAACTGATCCTTGTGGGACTCCACCAGGTATGGGTCTAGTGCTGGAGGTGCAGTTTCCCATCGCTGCTAATTGGGTGTGTCCCTCCAAGAAGGATTCAGACCATTTTAGTGCATCCTGCTGGACTCCTGCCACCTCTTAGGTGAGACAGCAGTATTTCATTGCCAACAGCGTCAAATAATGCCAAGAGATCCAGGAGGCTGAGCATGGATGTCTGTCCCTCGTCCATTGACAGGAGATCATCCATCAGTGCCTGTAAAGCAGGGGAAGTGGATGGCAATTGATACAAATTAGAAGTTTTGAACTGTAGAAGATGGGTTAGGAAGCAAAAGATACCAGAAACTAACCCATGGCTGGCAGGGCCAAGGAAAAAAAAGAGGAAGATTTGCAAGTACATTAGAAACAAAGGAAATCCTAATAGCAGTACAGGCCTGTACTAGATGCAGATAGTCACACTGTTAATAATAACGCAGAAGGGCAAAAATGTTTTACAAACCTGTCTGTGCTGTATTTGAAAGAAGTCAGGATGCTGTACTCATGAACATGAATTTCTTTGCAGCCCACTGGTAGCTATGGAGGATGGAAAACAGCACCTACTAGGGATCAATATTTTTAAATCAGCAGCCCCAGAAATTTCGCACCCAGAGAGTCCTAAAAGAGCTGTCCAAAGAGATATCTGCCCCGCTAATGTTAATTTTAATAAATATTAGAACACCAGGGCTATCCCAGAAGACTGATGAAGTGCTCATGTTCTGTCAGTATTCGAAAAGGGATGATGTGGGTATGAAGTCCCTGTTAGTTTGACATCACTCCTGGGCATAAAAATGGAAAAAGGGACTTAGTCAATACAGAATAAAAGGGTAGGACTATAGTTCATGGCTTTTTTTGGGCAATAAGAAGTTTGGGTGATAAAGGGAACTGGGGAGATGGAACAGACTTGAACCATTGCAAGTTGTTTGACCTAGTAACACACGACATTCAGATTAACAAACTAGCACTAGACAAAATCAAATCACCTTTCTAACAGCCCCAGATTGTGACCATTCGCTTCCCAGCTTATGGCTTTCCCTGCTGCTTAGCCAAAGGCCTTAGCCTAAGAACCAGGCCTCAGACTGTCATAGTGAAAACAGGCCCTTACAGGGGCAGACAATGATTTTGATTCTTTCTTTTATACCTCTATAACTAGCTAAGTGATACGAATACACCTAAATTTTGCAAACAGGCCTAAATATCTATATCTTAACAATGTGTGTGTGTGTGTGTGTGTGTGTGTGGGTTGTATATACATATATATAAATATAATGCCAACAATATATATGCCATTATGTGGTGTGATTTTCATTTGACTGTTTCCCATCAGATCCTACCTATATTTTTTCATCTTCCGTCCTCTCCTTCTTATTAGGATATAGAGAATCTCCATTAAGAGGTGTATGGTATCCTTTCCTTGAAACAGACTGGGAACTGTTAACATCTCTTCGTTGCGGTTTTACAGACAATAGCTCCAAGGTTTCACTCTGTGAAATGCTTTCTGTTTCTGAAAAGTCCAGAAAAGACAAAGCTGTGGCCTAGGCTCCAGCAAAGAGCGATACTGAGGTGTAGGACAAGGAGAAGCGTAAGAGAGTTATAAATAACACTGCCTCAGAATCCCCTGTCCGGTACAGTCACCCAGCACGGCATCCACCTGAGACAGGAAGTGGATACTCAAAGTTCTATCATTTCCACATTTGGCCTTTAGTTATTTTCGGGCAGCGTGAGATAATTGCTGTGCCCCTGTGCATCTTATCGGGGTGTTACCCCGGCAGCCCGGTGAAGATCATTGGAAGTGTGACCTTGTGAGCTATTCCATTGTTAAAGAAGGAAAGCAGGGGAAGTTTGCATAATGAAGATACCCACAAGCTACTGCGAGTGGCACCCAAGCCCTACAGAGGGGCAGCAGAGCCCACAGAGCTCTGAGACAGCATCTGATCCCTCGGAAGCACCTGGGGCTGTTCACTGTCAGCGATAGGTTACTGGGCTAGACGAAGTCAGATCTGATCCACTAGGGCAGGGTTATTGAGTGAACGTTTGTAAAGTGGGAAGTGCTTTCTGCAGGGGGGTAAGTTGCGTATTAAGCAGTTACATTCTAGCTTAGCCCAATTTAAACCAATGCCTTAGAGGTGAAATGCTGAAAATAATGTTCACAGCCCTGGGAGCGACCAAGTCCATCTTGGGGGATAGAATATAAATCTCTTTTACAATCCCTATTCAATAGTTAACTAAAGTGAATATCTCAGGCAAATGTCTGATATAGAGACTTACGAAGGTGGAAACTAATGAGAGGAAGAGGAACATTCACAGCTGCAGATTCTCTGGGGAGATCAGGAAACCCTGTGGGGAATTGGGGAGTTATGTGTATATTACATACACGGCCACATGAGCCTGAGACGGACAGTTCCTGCACTTCGGATGTCACATTCGTTTCTCTCCGGAACACAACTCTATTAATGAGTTTACATTGTACAGATCCCTGTGCAGTGTGTAGAACCCCCCCACACACACCCCTTCACTGGCCCAGTGTGAGGTTGTATGAGATAGGGGAAGCCTGCTTGTGACTTTTTACACAACTTTAGGGAACTGGGCCTGAGGCTTCTTTGTGTGCTCTGCATTGTGTCAGGGTGTGTTCACCTTATTCTGTAAAGAACATAGAACAGGATCACAGTCCAGCAGCCTCCTCTCTGTCTGCCTGCTCCATGCTCCCAGCCCAGTCAGTGCTGAGACCCCAGGCTGTGGGGGACAGAGGGAACATCCTGGCTGGAACCAGGAAGTTCTCCCAACATGCTGCAGTTTCTAGTCCACAGCTTGTAGTTCCCAGGGCAGCTGTTGAACCACACTGGACTGTGGGCTACAAGAGCAAGACAGTATAATTCTGCGTTTATACTTCAGTCAGGGGTGTGAGCCTGGGGAGCTGGCAAATTGGATGGTGTCTGTTTTTTGTATTTGGATGGCTTAGGTAAGCCTTCAGATAGCTCAGTTGGGTGTGTGGCACCATCTGCTGTCACCTTGGGTGATAATCGGGTTGGGAGAGGATGAATCACCAGCAAAGCAGTGCGAAAAATGGCCAACCTAGTTGGGTGGTTAGAGGGGTGCAGCAGCAGTTCCTCGGCTCCCAGATTGCATCCTGAGATGAAAATGTGTCACACTCATACTCTTCGGAACCCATATTAAGGCTCCAGACACTTGTGACACAAGCATGGGGGAGGGTCTGCATCCCAAACAAAAGATCCAGATGTAGCAGTTGTTTGACTCCTTTTCCACCATGTTCTCACCCAGCAGGGCACAGCTACCTAATGTAGTGAAATGGCTCTAGGGCAACAGATTAGTGAAATCCCGATGCTGTGCTTTCTTATAATGTGGGACAAAATTTGAGAGGAACTCCAGAACATTTGGCTCTGGGACTGGTGAAGGAATCACACAGTGAGTGGAGACATCCCATGGTTCCAGTTCTGACACAGGTTAGCACAACCCTTTTCTGCATGGGTTTCTGAAAGATCAACACACTAATGAAATTTTATGCTTATATGATGCAGAGAGAAGATGAGCCATTAGAACAGTTTTTGACCTCACAAAGGGATACCGGCAAGTAACTTTGATGCCATAATCCTAGGAGAAGAAAGCCTTTTCCGTGCTATCATAAACATAGAGATAAGGGTAACATAGAATCCCACCTGGGAAGCTGTTCTAAACAATTTTACCTGTAAGGGGTTATGAAACTCAAATAATCTGGTTGGCACCTGACCAAAAGGACCAAAAGGAAAGAAGACACTTTCAAATCTGTGATAGGGGGAAGTTTTGTTTGGTCCCTCTCTGGACAGAGAAAGAGACCAGGCAGGTGAAACATCTCCTGAAAACTTACCTGAAATGATCCATTTAGGTTTACAAAAATTGTAGTAAGGGCAAGGAAATACATTAGATTATCTTTTGTTTTAGCTTGTGAATATTCCCTATGTTAAGAGGGAGTTTTATTCCTGTTTGGTGTGGGGTTTTTTTGTTTGTTTGTTTTTTTGGTAACTTTGAAGCTGAGCCTAGCAGGGAAACCTTTGTGTTTTAAATCTTTTTATTACCCTGTAAAGATACCTTCTATCCTGATTTTGCAGATATGATTCTTGTACTTTTTCTTTAAGTAAAGTTCTCCCTTTAAGAACCTGATTGACTTTCAGTGTCCTAGAGACAAAGGGTCTGGTTGGTACTCAAGCCTCCTCAGGAAAGGGGGTGAAGGGGCTTGGGGGAATATTTTGGGCACATAGGGACTCCAAGTGACACTTTTCCTGAATTTTTGTGTAAATCACTTGGTGGTGGCAGCAATACCGTCCATGGACAAGGAAAGGAATTGTACCTTGGGGAAGTTTTAACCTAATTTGGTAGAATATAAGCATACGGAGTCTTTCATGCAGGTCTGTATCCCTGAGTTCAGAATGGGGAGTGAACCATGACACACACCATTTGGCTTGCATCAATTCAGGATCACATCTTTTGGCCTCCACAGGGTGGCAGTGAATTTCAGAGTCTAAAGGAATGGATATTACAATTGCCTGGGTGGTATGCAGTGATACACTGCTACGATGAATTGAAAATTATTTTTGGTCTTGTATATTGTGGCAGCAGTCTCACACATAGTACAGATGACAGTACATTGCACAGAGAAAAGAAAACAGTCGTCAGTTGTTAGGCTGAACAGTCTGCAAGTTTACGTTTCTCCTGAGAATCTGAGCTCAGGGAACTGGCAAATCTTTTCACTCCCAGGGAGGCTCTCAAGCTGAAATTCTTCGGGGTCTATTTTCTGCTCTTTCCTCTTGCTGCTCTTGGATCCAAGGGAGTTGTAAGTGAGTCCTGGCCAATCTGAGAGTCCAAAGGGATTGTTCAGCTGACTCATAAAGGTAGTTGTCTAACGTTCTGAGTCTCAGACATTTGAGATTCATAGGCTGATTCTCAGGGCTCTGCCTTCCTGTCGCTGTAAGGAGATTTTCTCTCTCTGCTGAGCAGGATTTAGGTGAGTTGCTTGTTTCTGTATTAAAATTAGTGTTAAAGGTGCAGGAAGGGTTCCAAGGTTCAAGTCAACCGTTTGGGCAAGAATTCACCAGCACATAGATTTGAACTGCTTAGTATAGTTAAAAACACAAACGGATTTACCTGGCAAAATGGGAACCACAAATGTTTTGGAAATAGTTATTTGTTTTTCAAATCATTTCCTTGTCTCTTACCGCATCCTTCTGTCTAACTCAGTAGCTTCCTTTTGGGGTCTGTGTGGTTTTCCCTCTGGTTCACTCAAGTTTTCCAATTCAGTAACTTCACTGCACTGTAAGGAAGTGCAGCGAAAGCCTCTGCAGTGGGTATCTGTGTTACCAGAGAGTTCACCACAAGAATGGGTTGCACAGTGGTCAGATTCTGCCCTCACAATCTGCCTTCCGTGGCCACTCCAGAGAGCAAAATCAGGGCCCATATGTTTTGGAATCCCCATCTTTCATATACAGTCTCAAAATACCACATAAACTGGGGCTTTCCTTCCGACTCAGCACTCTCAGTAGGAGGACCTGAAGCCATGATTTTTAAAGCTGGGAGCTGAAAGCTAAACACTAAGGGTGAATCTGATCCTAATGGCAAAACTCCCAATACATCCAGGAGTTCACCCTAAATCAACACCTAGGGACAGAACTAAATGACCTGATTTACTCCAACCTAAGCCTCCGGTGACTTCAACTGGAGTGGTCCCATGGCCTCTAAGGATGGGTGAGCTCATTTGAATTGGAAAAAAAAATGGACAGAAGAGAAGAGTTGCTGAAATTTCAAGCTCACAGGCTTAGAGGTTCAAAACAATTAGGATAACATTTTTTTTGTATGGAGAGAGGGGTTTGCTCTTTCTGTGCCCCAGCATCTCCAATTCAGCAGAGGATGAGAAGTAAAAAATCCAGTAATAATATAAGCATGTCTCTGGCTTAGAGGCAATCATGGAAATATCAGCTGGGGAGTTCCTGGAACACATAATGTGTGTGTGTGTGAGCAGGGGGTCAGCCAGCAGACAATACGCTATCGAGATCACAGTGGCTTGGAGTCCTGAAATGAGGCGATATAGAGAATGCACATCCTGCCTAATGCACAGAAAAAAGAAGTGTAAGGAGGCCTCCTAGGGCAGGAGGGTGTCTCAGACGGTAACATATTGTGGACCGCATTGTAGCAGATTGTCTCTGATACCATCCCTCCTCTCATGAGAAATCCCGCTACAGCCTCGTCACACTGTGCACAATTGCCAAAACAGAAAAGCAGCCTCAGGAACAGGTGTCTGGGTCTCTAGGGGGCTGCAATACATTAAAGCTTTGTATTATTTTGAGGAAGGGTTACTCATGCTGGGTCCTTTTAGTCTCCACGTCCTCTCTCCCTCCTGCCGAGTCTGTCCCTCTCTCCTTCCCTGCATGGGTTGAGCTGCTGTGGGGTTTCCTTTCACCTCCCAGAAAGGCAGTTCATGTTGATCTACCCCATTTCCCTGGTGCAGCTAGGCATTGAGTTTAACCTAGTCCGAGGAGATATTGCTGTGAGCTGTCGCTGTGGGATCTGGTACCTGGTTTTGGTCTTGGCTAAGGGATATCACTGTGTTGCAGGGCTGGAAGTTGTGGGGGTGGGGAACCTATATCAACAAGTGGCCAGCAGTGAGGGATGTGGGGCAGAGAATGGGATGTATTTGGTCAAGCAGGCAGTGCTGAGTGTTGAGAGTGTGTGGAGTTGCATGTATTGTGATTCATAGATTCATAGAATTATGGAATATAAAGGCTAGAGGAGACCCCAGGAGGTCATCTAGTCCAACCCTCTGCTCAAAGCAGGACCAACACCCACTAAACTACCCCAGCCAGGGCTTTGTCAAGCTGGGCATTAAAAACCTTTAAGGATGGTGATTCCACCACCTCCCTAGGGAACCCATTCCAGTGCTTCACCAAAGCTCTTCTTCTGCAGGGTGGGAGGTGACTCCCATCACACCTGCTCCCTTGTCTTACCTGTCAGATATCTCACACAAGATTGGCAAATGCCAAGACACCAGTGTAAGCTTCTCTTGTTACAACCATGCACACCGCGCAGAGCAGGTAACTCTGGGACATGTGAGGGGCTAGATAAATACAGCTGCCACGTGCAGTAGCCAATGCTAGCAGCCTGAAACTGTGGCCCACTGGGAAACAAACTTTAAACCCAAGATGCTCTGGGACCATTTTTAGCCAACTCTTTTAGTCATTAATGGCAAAAGTTGTACATTCATTCTTCAGTGTGGAGATTTTATGGGGTCAAATCAATATTTTTATTTTTATGTCAATCCAAATTTCATTGATATTCAGACATGAGCAGGGTCAGCAACTGAATTGCTGGCACACGTCTCTGCTTACACTTGTCAGGTAACATCTCTAACTTATGTCTCAGACAAAGCTGGGTGCCTGCAAGAAAGTGTCTCTCAAGAAGAAACAAGGGAAGTAACAGAGCTGCTGGCCTGTAGCCCTAAATACTAAGAAACTTTTGCCCTTCATGGCCACTCTGTTGAGCATAAAGTCATAGCCCAGTGTGATGATGTCTGTATCCATGGGAGAAACTTGCTTCCTTTCTAACACCGGGAACGCATTGTGTATCAGACCTGTCTAGGTGCTGTAGAAGAAGGTGTAAGAAACCCACCAATAGATGCGTGACTTGACCGTGATGAGGGTGTCACCCTAATGAATAACACTGAGAGATTGACTTGAGCCCTGAAATAGGTGGAAATATGGATTTTTCAAAATATTTATTTAGCTGTAACTATTGTGAGTAGATAAGCTCACTTTCCATGTAAATGTCCAAACCTTCCTGTTTCTTGCTTACCTCATGGACTGAACTACTTTTCTACCAGTCAGTATATTCTAGATTTTCTCATGTCCTTTGCTATTCATCTCCTTTCTAAGGTAACAATCCCACTTTTTTCAGTCACTCTGTGCATGACATTTTCACAAGATCATTGATCATTCTCACTGCCCTTGGATGAACCCATCTAGATCTGAAATATTTTGTGGGAGAAGAGTGCCCATTACTACACAGAGGAGTCCGGAGGAGGGTGAAACATTGACTGACTATTTTCATGGCATTGTATTTCCTGTAGGATTCCCCATCCCATTCCCCCTGGAACCTAAAGTTTTGCTCAGTTTCCCGCCATGCTTGCACTGTGAACAGGGCTTCATAGATCTGTGAATCATGACACCGAGATCCCTGTTCTAAGATCATACAGTTAATTAGAATATTGTTCTGTGTTTGAGGAGTTCAAGTTTTTCCCTGCAATGGAAACACACATTGCAGTTATTGATATAAATTTTCATCTGCCATCATGCTGCCCATTCTCTAACTTGATTGGCTTTCTAGATATGTAATAACTATAAAATGTTTAGTGTTCTATTTCCTATAAAGCATGTAACCCACCGCTCTATGCTCCTCTCCCTTCACAGGCACCTTGAGTATTTCTGAGCCCTTTCGACCCATCGAACAACTCACTGCAGGTATGAACCTCACCCCCTCTGATCCTTCAACTTTCATCCTAATGGGCATCTCTGGCCTGGAATCTGCCCATGAATGGATTTCTATCCCTTTCTGTATATCCTACATTATCGGCCTGCTGGGAAATTTCATGCTTCTGTTTATTGTAGGCAAAGAGCCAACACTGCACAAGCCAATGTACCTGCTGCTCTGCATGCTGGCGCTCACAGACATTTCCACGTATAACTTCATCATGCCGAAGGCACTGTGTATATTTTGGTTCAATTTGAAAGACATTACTGTGGGTGGCTGCCTCACCCAGATGTTCTTTCTTCACATGAATTCTATTATGCAGTCAGCCATCCTTGTAATAATGGCCTTTGATCGCTATGTTGCCATATGTAGTCCTCTGAGATACTCCACCATCCTCACCAATGGACGAATAGCTAAGCTAGGGCTAGTGGGTTTTTTAAGAGCTGTTCTCTTCTCTCTGCCCATGCCCCTGCTCCTGAGCAGGCTGCCTTTCTGTGCCAACCGCATTATCCCCACCACGTTCTGTGAGCACATAGCTGTAGCGAAGATGTCGTGTGGGGACATCACAGTCAACAAGACGTATGGCTTGGTGATAGTGTTTCTAATCAGCGGGTCAGACCTGACGCTCATTGCCCTGTCCTACGGGCTAATCTTCAGGGCCATCCTCAGAATCTCCTCTAAGAACGGCCACCAAAAAGCCATCAACACTTGCACAGCCCATGTATGTGTGATGCTGATGTATTATACTCCCAGCCTCTTCTCCAACCTGACGCACCGCTTCGGTCAGGGCATTGCTCCCTACATTCACATCATCTTGAGCAACCTCTATCTTCTTGTTCCTCCCATGCTCAACCCTATCATTTATGGGGTTAAAACCAAAGAGCTTCGTGACAAAGTGAGCAAATACACCTGCAGAAGTTAATCGCTGGGAGGCCACTGCTTTGAAACCTGTGTGACAAGAGGGGAAAGGTTATCTCCTTGTTAATCAAGGGTGCTCTGTCCTAGTTTGGCTGAGCTCAGCGATGTGCAAGTTCACTCCTTTGAAGAAATTGATTGGGCTACTTTTGGGTTAGTTTTTATGTGATTTGGGATTATTAATGCAGTGGAATTCTGGCAAACCTGAGCAGTACCTCAATGTGAGCTGGAGGCAGAACAGCAGCAGCAAGGAACACAGGCCCAGAGAAACAGCCCAGGAGGCAGAGCCGGGCTGGAATCAGTGGAGCAGCACTGAGCCAGAGCTGTGCTGGAGTCAGAGCAGCAGTGATGAGGCAGAGCTGGGGAGCTGCAGCTGGAACAGACCAGAACCAGAACAGACCAGCTGCGCCAATGGGGAGTCAGGACTAAGCTACATCAGGAAGCTTCAGAGACAGAGCCAGAGCAGCGGTTGCCCGCCATGCCACAATTAACAGTAGAACAAAATGAGTAGCTAGGGGACGTCACCAGACAAGAGGACCTTGAAGTCTGTACTGAGACAGTGGAATGTGAAACTGATGAAAGGGCAGATGCTGGGCAGAAGGGTCCTGCCACCAAGAGCCTGAGGGCGTGTGGCCACTGCCAGAGCAAGTGTCTGACCTGTGGTATCACTGCAGTGCAGCCACGGACTGGGCAGGAGGCCTGGGACATGTGAGGATATGACAGTGAACTTTCCTTACATCCCAGAGACAGGTGTTTGTGATGTCCCTGTGCCCACACAGTGAGGTTTCTTGTTTCCACGATCCTTTCCCATTTTTTCCTTATTTTTTCTTATAGTTGTTAATTAAATTATATTTGGTTAGAATTTAATGTAGTGATCAGTGGGTCAGGGAAGCGTCCAGTGTCAATACAGTAGCTTGGAGTGGAGACATCCTAGGCCCTGTCTTTAGGACTCTGCCACCCAGGAGAGTGGAAGGGTAAAGGGACTGGGAGTGGGGACTCAAACCCTTTCTGTAGCCATTTCCCCTGGGGTACAGCAGAAGCCAGGGAAGTTCCCCACCATTGTTCTTCACTTCCAGTATGAATGTGAGACAAACTGCTGGGTGGGATTTTAGTGACCTTTAACGAGATGTGTAACTTGTAAAATCTTCATATGAATGAATAAAGCTGAAATGTGTAACTCTGGGGAGCACACTAAGGTGAATTTAACATCACTGCATGAGATGGCTTTTCAAAGACTGGTGTCATATAAAACCTTTTTCCTGTACTATTTTAGTATGGAGTTCGAGCAGTAAACCTGGCATTGTTTATTTACCCTTTTGAACATTATAAGAAATGAAATCTGGGTCAAGGAATTGACTACACTGTGATCACCAAGCAATATGAATCACTCCTTTCTTACAGGCTATGTCCACTCTGCCACTTTCAGTGCTAAAACATTTGTCGCTATGGGGGTGTAAAAAACAAAACAAAACAAAACCGAGTGACAAAGTTTTAGCACTAAAATGTGCCAGAGTCGACAGAAAAAGGTTCCACTCCTCATTCGGCATGGTTTTCCTGTCAGGTGAGCTGTGTATACATAGACTCTAATTTCAGTTTTTAGACACAGCTGAGGCACCCATAGAAATATTTCTCTGAGCAAAAATCCCATTGAAACTTATGGAGCCTTTAGCATTAAAGAAATTAAGGAAAATTTTAGTTTTCTTTTTCTCATTGTGCTTCAAAGAAAGATTCTGCAAAGATTCTTTCAAAACTGCTACAGTGCAAAGACGCAGACCTAAACAAAGCAGCAGGATTACTTCCCAGAACCACTGAACTTGTAGCTACATTTCAAATTGAGTTCAAAGAAACCAAACATTCAGCCAATAAATTAGGAGAATAATGGGGCAGACAAATCAAGTCTGAAGAGAAGTGCATGAGAAAGGCAAAAAGTCAGGGGAGCCGCTCATTTTATGCCAGGCCAGAGAGGAGAGCCGAGTATGCTGGGCTTGATTGCTCCCCTTTATTTGCTGTTTGGATGACCAAAGCATGGGAGAGCCTTCAAACAGGTTAATTGGAGCACCTGTAGTCAATTAAGGCCCTGTTAGTAACCTAATAAAACCCCCTGCTTCAGGCAGTCAGGAGAGAAGGCGGAAAGAGAGAGGACTGGAGCTTGGAGGTGTGCTGTGAGACTTGGAAGATCAGAAAACTGGAGTAAGGGAGACCTTGCCCCAGCAGGGGAGGGAGACTCCCTCCCCCAGCATTTAAGGACTGAAGGTATCCTACCGAAGAGGGTAAGAACCCGCAGGAGTTGAGAGGGGATGAGACTCAGAGTAAGGAGCAAACCCAAACCCCTGCCATTTCCCTCCTTTACCACCTTCCTGGGCCACTAGTGGGGCCCTTGGTGCCCCAAGAGCAGTGGCAAAGGGTGGCATCTTAGCCCCCCCACCAAGAAAAGCGCTGGACCCACCATACTACATCAGCCATCTTTTCACATGGCCCAGAGAGAAAGGAGAAATATCTTGTTACATGCAGCCACCAGAAGGTCACTTGGAGATGATTAGACATCCTTCACGCTGCCTTACCCCAGATGGAGGCTGTGATAGGTTCAGTCACAGAGACCCCCGTGGGACTGTCACCTGATGTGCTGAAATTACCACTGAGCCCATTATCCCTGCCAGCCTTGTCCCCCAGAACCCTGTCTATTGAGCTAGACACTGTAACCTTGCAGGTAAGCAAAACCATTTGCAGCCAGTGGTTCAGGTACACAGGAGCCATCAAGTTCCTAAATAATCATTAAGGGCCCTTACTTAGCATAATTACAATAGCACCTCAGATTTATATTTCATATTCCTAAATTTAAATATAAGAATGATACATGTGTAAGCAGAGTCAGGATGAGCTCTACCCTGACATCTGGTGGTGAATTGTGGTGAGTTGTGGAAAAGAACTTCAGGGGCTGATCTTGTTTGCATAGGCACACCTGCCCCGCCTAGCATGGGCCCACAGCTGCCCAAATGGTCACTCTGGCTGCTGTGGGGTCCCCAATTTCTCAGTTATTGGGGCAGGAAGAATAAAGTGTTGTCCTTGATTCACAAAATCAGGGTAATGGAACTGTTTTATGACAGAGGGACTCACCATCAACTAAATAGCACTCGATAGACAAGGGACATGGGTTCCAAAACCCAGTGAATTGAGGGAGGCTGGAGACAGGTATGTGTACTTGATGGTATGGGTCCCTTTTGAGGGCCTGAAACACCAATTGCAGTTCTTCCTCCTCTCCCCACTGTAGTATATGAGAGCTAATTTTGATTCTACTAGGAGTCTAGTTACAGGCTGCTGAGCTGAATTCATTTTGGGTCAATGGTGCACCAGCATTGAGGTTCCCTGGCTACAAGCTGAAGTCACTAAAGAGCTGACATTGCTGAATGCTTGGGGTGGAGGGGAGGGTAAAGATATATTGGTGGCAGAGCAGAGCAGTTTGTGGGCTGTGGAGTGGAACGGAGCATGTTCATGGGATGGCTGGAGCAGCTCACAGGACTGCTGATGGAGTGGAGCAGCTGGGGGAGTGGCTCGCGGTGAAGGCTGCAGCAGAACCCCATGGAGAGGTAGGGCGGTCGGCCTCAGACTACGTAAGCTGCTCCTTAACATCCCTGTGCCCCTGTGATGATGCGATTTTGGCGGGACCAAATTGAGAGTGCCAATTCAGGACAAATCGCTTAAACAGGGCGGTTACAGCCCAAGGCTGGGGTTTTTCCACCTCTAAGGCAAACCAAACCAGACAGACAGAGAGGACTTTGGTTTTACCCCACTGGCCAACCACAAGTCACACAAGCAATTTCCTTAGACACTCCAGTCTCCCAGAATCACCACCAGTGCCACTCATCCTGGGGATGAATGGTTATGAAAACCAACACCCCAATAAAAGAAAAAGGTTCTCTTGATCCCAAAGAATCAAGCCCCAGACCCAGGTCAATATACAAATTAGATCTTACCCACAAATCATGCTGTTGCCAATTCTTTAGAATCTAAAATCTAAAAGTTTATTCATAAAAGGAAAAAGATAGAGATGAGAGCTAGAATTGGTTAAATAGAATCAATTACATACAGTAATGGCAAAATTCTTAGTTCAGACTTGTAGCAGTGATGGAGTAAACTGCAGGTTCAAATCAAGTCTCTGGAGTACATCCCCTGCTGGGATGGGTCATTACTCCTTTGTTCAGAGCTTCAGTTTGTAGCAAAGTCCCTCCAGAGGTAAGAAGCAAGACCAGATGGAGATGAGGCATCAGCCTTTTATAGGCTTTTTCCAGGTGTAAGAACACCTCTTTGTTCTTACTGTGAAAAATTACAGCAAAATGGAGTTTGGAGTCACATGGTCAAGTCCCTGCATACTTTCCTGAGTTACAAGGCGTATCTGCCTTCTCTCAATGGGTCAGTTGTGTAGCTGATGGTCCTTAATGGGCCATCAAGCAGGCTAGGCAGAGCTAACAGCAACTTCTCTGGGATGTTTCCCAGAAGCACAGCACAAATTTGAAATACAGACAGTATAGAGCCAATAATCATAACTTCAACTACAAAATGACACATGCATACAGACAGCATAATCATAACCAGCAGCCCATAACCTGGTCATAAACCCCTTATATGACCCCCTTTGCATAAGATTTGGTGCCACTACAGGACCTTGGTTGCAACCATGTTCTATACGGTCCTAGATTATATCAATAATGTCACATCCCTCCTCCCGACATTTCCACCCTGGCTGGGAAGTAAAACTCTGCAGATAAACTTTTGAACTCTGGGGTTGTACTGACCAGGGACAGAGACCTTTGGGTTGCTGGACTTTTAGGTGTTTTGGGGATTGCTGGACTTAAGACCCTGAGGGGAAAAGGACACTGCCAGACTTACTTGGGGATGGGTCATTTGCTCATGGTTTGTGTTATGAATCTTGTTTATGGTGTTTCCCCAACATAATGTCGCATTGTTTCCCTCCTTTATTAAAAGGATTTTGCTACACTCAGACTCCGTGCTTGCGAGAGGGGAAGTATTGCCTCCTAGAGGCACCTGGGGCGTGGTATGTAATTGTCCCAGGTCACTGGGTGGGGGATCGAGCTGGTTTTGCATTGCGTTATTGAAACGGAACCCCTGGATACTGAACCCAGCCCTTGTTGCTGCCAACTCAGATGTGCAGAAGGGTTACACATACACACAAACAGGAAAACTACTTTATATTATTAGTTTTTCAATTATATCTTACATGGGACCTTTTGCATAAAGCATATTCCAGCTGTGTCATATTCATATTCATTAATATATTTTCATGAAGCATATAGAGTGCAACGTCACAGAGACCGCGGGACATTCTCAGGGAGCTGGTAGAAAGTGGCCTGAGAGGGCCACCTTACAAAGTCCGTGGGTATAATAGGCCAGGAGAGGCTGAATCTCTACTGTGTGTACAGCTGCTCTCCTTGGGCGTTTGACAGCCTGAGTGCATTGGCCACGGTGGACCCTCCTGTGCTCTGCCCCGATGCCACCTCCTGCTTCTAACCCTGTGTCCCCACCTGTGCTTCACCTCTTCCTGTCCTTTCTACACCCATCCACCGAGGCCACTGCTACTTCTTGCTGAATCCTCCCTTACCTGTGAGAGGCCTCCACAGCCTACCACTAGCTGAGTCTCTCTCTCCCCTCCTCCACCTCTCATACTCTCCCACACGTGTCAAGGAGTTTTTCTGATTCCCACCTCTCCTCCACCCCTCCCAAGTGGATGCCCCACCTGCCGTTCGCTGAGTCCCTACTCTCTCACACCCTGTCCCCCCTCTCCTGAGGTCCTTAATGCCATCTCATTTAAAAGTGGGCTTGGGCCTCCTCACCCCCTGCATTCCAAACCCTTACCTGAGTTACTCCAGGCTAAGCAGCAGGAGTCCCACAGCTGGGCCAGGTGTTGGAACCAGACAGCAACCAAAGAGAAAAGGCATATAAGTGGAGCACTTTGCATTTGTCTTTGTTAAACTTCATCCTGTTTACCACAGACCATTTCTCCAGTTATTCCAGATCACTTTGAATTATGATCCTATCCTCCAAAGCAGTTGCAATCCCTCCCAGTTTGGTATTGTCTGCAAACTTAACAAGCGTACTTTCTGTGCCAATATCTAACGGTATGTCTACACTACAAGAGTAGTTCGATTCAATTTAAGTCGAATTTGTGGAATGGACCTTACAAAGTCGAATTTGTGTATCCACACTAAGGACACTAATTCGACTTTGTGAGTCCACACTAACGGGGCAAGCGTCGACATTGGAAGCGGTGCACTGTGGGCAGCTATCCCACAGTTCCCGCAGTCCCCACTGCCCATTGGAATTCTGGGTAGAGCCCCCAATGCCTGCTGGGGGAAAAAATGTGTCGAGGGTGGTCTTGAGTAACTATCATCATTCAACCGTCACTCCTGCCCTCCCTCCCTGAAAGCGCTGGGGGGAAATCTGTTCGCGCACTTTTCTGGTCAGTGACAGTGCGGACGCCACAGCACTGTGAGCATGGAGCCCGCTGCGATCATCTCTGCACTTATGGCCGTTGTCAACTCCTTGCACCTTATCATACACCTCTTCCACAGTCAGCTGCTGAGAAATCGGGCGAGGAGGCTCCGGCAGCACAGTGAGGACATGAAGTCTCAGAGTGGCACAGACCTCTCAGAAAGCATGGGATCCCGCGCCGTGGAGATCATGGTGGCAATGGGTCATGTTCATGCTGTGGAACGACGATTCTGGACCCAGGAAACAAGCATGGACTGGTGGGACCGCATAGTGCTGCAGGTCTGGGATGAATCACAGTGGCTGCGAAACTTCAGGATGCGTAAAGGCACTTTCCTTGAACTGTGTGACTTGCTGTCCCCTGCCCTGAAGCGCCAGGACACCCGGATGCGAGCAGCCCTGACTGTGAAGAAGCGAGTGGCCATAGCCCTCTGGAAACTTGCAACGCCAGACAGCTACCGGTCAGTAGCGAACCACTTTGGCGTGGGCAAATCTACCGTGGGGGTTGCTGTGATGCAAGTAGCCCACGCAATCGTTGAGCTACTGCTCTCAAAGGTAGTGACCCTGGGAAACGTCCAGATCATCATAGATGGCTTCGCCGCGATGGGATTCCCAAACTGCAGGGGGGGCTATAGATGGAACTCACATCCCTATCCTGGGACCAGCCCACCAGGCCAGCCAGTATATTAACAGAAAGGGCTACTTTTCAATGGTGCTGCAAGCACTGGTGGACCATAGGGGACGTTTTACCAACATCAACGTCGGGTGGCCGGGCAAGGTTCATGACGCGCGTGTTTTCAGGAACTCTGATCTGTTTAGACGCCTGCATGAAGGTAGTTTCTTCCCGGACCACAAAATAACTGTTGGGGATGTGCAGATGCCTATAGTGATCCTCGGGGACCCAGCCTACCCGCTAATGCCCTGGCTCATGAAGCCCTATACAGGCGCCTTGGACAGTGACAAGGAACTCTTCAACTACCGGCTGAGCAAGTGCAGAATGGTGGTGGAGTGTGCTTTCGGACGTCTCAAGGGGAGATGGCGAAGCTTACTGACTCGCTCGGATCTCAGCGAAACCAATATCCCCATTGTTATTGCAGCTTGCTGTGTGCTCCACAATCTCTGTGAGAGCAAGGGGGAGACCTTTATGGCGGGATGAGAGGTTGAGGCAAATTGCCTGGCTGCTGATTACGCTCAGCCAGACAGCTGTGCGATTAGAAGAGCCCAGCCGGAAGCGCTGTGCATCCGGGAGGCTTTGAAAGCTAGGTTCCTCAGGGAGCAGCGTGACCTGTGACTGTTCAGTTTCTTTACAGAGAAGCTGAACCTGCCCCTGTTTCTTTGCCCAGTTGCTGTTGACTACCCTCTGCAATTACATACCCCGTTCACCCCGTTTCCCCTCTTCCAACACACGTGTAAAAATAAAATACATGTTCCATTGTTACTTAACAAAGGTTTCTTTATTAATGACTTTGCATTAAAGGGTTGAAACTGGGACGCAGACTGTGCTGGGTAGGGTGTGCAGTGATGTAAAGACCGCCTCTAAACTTGAGGAATGACAGGCTCCTGTTCCTAGAGCGGTCCGCAGTGCCGGACTGGTTGTTTCAACGGAGCCTGCCATCCCTCCTTTTTGGGACTCTGTGTGTGGGGGCTATATGACCTTCTTGTGGAGGAGGACGAATACAGATTCCCGTGCTGCATGGCTCTGTGGTCCAGGACAAGGACCGCTGCATAAGATCTGTAACCGCCCTCCCCCGCTACAAAGTCACGTACACCCCCACCCACACAGAACCTGGAAACCACCTCCCATACCGACCAGCCTACTGACTGCACTGTGTGTGTGACCTGCTGCTGATCCTGCCTCTGTGTCTGTACCCTGGTAAAGGTGACTGTCCTATACAATTACCAACCCCCTTCCCCACCCCTCCCTTCAAACACAGTCTTCTGTACAAAAACATGACGGAAACAGTAATTAACAGCAAAGTATTTTTAATAATCAACTAGACAGTTAGGGGATGAAACTGGGATTGAGGCTTGGGTGAGTCAGGAAGGGAAGGACTTCTCAAAATTTAGGGAACGAGAGCTTTTGGATAATTGAGCACTCTGCTGGGGTGCTATGACAGTTTTCACGGCCCCTGGCGCCCCTCCTTCTTGTTATTTTGGGTGAGGGGGGTATGGGACTTTGTGGCGGGGGAGGGTGGTTGCAGATACACTGCAGGGGGACTCTGTCCTCCTGCCTGCGGTCCTGCAGAACATCCACAAGGCGCCGGAGCGTGTCCATTTGCTCCCTCATTAGTCCAAGCAGCGTTTGAGTCGCCTGCTTGTCTTCCTCACGCCACCTCTCCTCCCGTTCGCTGTGTGAGCGCTGCTACTGAGAGAGGGTCTCCCTCCACTGGCTCTGCTGGGCCGCCTCGGCTCGGGAGCAGCCCATAAGTTCAGCGAACATCTCGTACCGTGTCTTTTTCTTTCACCGCCTAATCTGCGCCAGCCTCTTTGAGGGGGATGCTGGGGCAGGTCTGGAGACAGTTGAAGCTGTGTGATGGGAAAAAGGGAGTGAATTCCTTGCAAAGATACATTTTTGCGAGCAAAGAACACAGTCTAGTCTGTCTCTGTGAACAAGACCATGCACAGCACCTATCTCATGAGCACTCCTGCTGCAGGCATCCGGAAAGCATAAACTCTGCCCCTGTTCCACCCCCTCGCAGTCTCCCCTGACCCTTGGAATTCAGGGTTGAGATCCCAGTGCCTGATGGGGCAAAAATCATTGTCGCGGGTGGTTCTGGGTAAATGTCGTCAATCATTCCTTCCTCCAGGAAAGCAACGGCAGACAATCATTTCGTGCCCTTTTTCCCTGGATTGCCCTGGCAGACACCATAGCGTGGCAACCATGGAGCCTGTTTTGCCTTTTGTCACTGTCACCGTATGTGTACTAGATGCCGCGGACAGAGGCGATTCAGCAGCGCTACACAGCAGCATTCATTTGCTTTTGCATGACAGCAGAGATGGTTAGCAGCCATTCTGTACCATCTACCATGCCATTGTAAATTGGCAATGAGATGACGGTTACCAGTCCTATTGCACTATACCTTCTGCGGCTGTCATAGGTGCCCCTGGCCAAGATCAGCCGGGGGCGCAAAAGACAAAACTGGGAATGTCTCCCTGAGTCAATCCCTCCCTTATGGTATCTAAAAATAGAATCAGTTCTACCTAGAATATGGGGCAAGTGTACTAGAGATCCAGTGTATCAGAGAACCAGAGAGCACAGCCGCTCTGTGTCAGATCATGCAGGAATGATGAGCTGCATGCCATTCACAGGGGGTGCTCCTGCAATAACCCCACCTGTTGCTTCCCTCCTCCCCCAGCCTTCCTGGGCTACCGTTGCAGTGTCCCCCCATTTGTGTGCTGAAGTAATAAAGAATGCAGGAATAAGAAACAGTGACTTGTTAGTGAAATGAAATGAGGGGAAGGCAGCCTCCAGCTGCTATGATAGTCCAGACAGGACATTAAGCAGTGTGGGGGAGAGGAGACCAGCATCCTGCTGCTATGATAGTCCAGACAGTACAGAATCTTTTCTTTACACATGAAGGGTGGGGGCTGATGGAGCTCAGCCCCCTGTTGCTATGATGAAGACGGTTACCAGCCGTTCTGTACCGTCTACTGGGAATGACCGGGAGGCCAGTCAGGAGAACTCACAGGCTGATGATGAGGACGGATAGCAGTCGTATTGCACTACACCATCTGCCACAAGGCTGATGATGTCGACAGATATCAGCCATATTGTACCATCAGCCACCAAGGAGGGGGGGAGAGGATGCTACAGTACAGTGCCGCAGCATCGCGTCTATCAGCAGCATTCAGTAGACATAGGGTGACATTTAAAAGAGTCAAGAGACGATTTTTTTTCCCTTTTCCTTCTGGGGGTGGGGGTACATTGATGAGCTATGCCCTGAACCACCGCGGACAATGTGTTTGACCCTACAGGTATTGGGAGCTCAGCCAAGAATGCAAATGCTTTTCGGAGACTGCAGGAACTGTGGGATAGCTTGCGTCCTTAGTCCCCCCTCCCTCCCTCCATGAGCGTCCATTTGATTCTTTGGCTTTCCGTTACACTTGTCACGCAGCAGCATGCTGAGTCTCTGATATGGTGTCTGTCTGGAGATTTTTTAAAAATACTTTGGACCAGGCCTAACATTACACTAATCCCCTAATTAGATGCAGGAGTCGCTGAGCGAGATCACCCTGAGGAGGGTCAGTGAGGCAGACAGAGAGCGCATGCTGCGTGAAAGCCAGCACAAACCAGGGGCCTATGGTGCCATGCTCGTGGAGGCAATGCTCCCAGAATACCTCATGAAAGCCTGGCGTGGAAAAATGTGCTACCACGGAGCACCCAGTAAGGCAGCTCTCCCCAGGAACCTCATGCGGAGGCTTTTCGATTACCTCCAGGAGAGCTTCGTGGAGATCTCCCAGGAGGATTTCTGTTCTATCCCCATATATATAGACCTCCTTTTCACATAGTTCAGATTCCTGTTACATTAATAATAAAAGTTTACATGTTTAAAGCACTTACCGACTGATCCTTCCCCTGATTCAGGGTCCGCGGTATCTGCTGGGGACGGTTGGTAGGGGATCTCCGTGAGGGTGATGAAGAGATCCTGGCTGTTGGGGAAATCAGCGTTGTAAGCGCTGTCGACTGCCTCCTCCTCCTCATCTCCTTCCTCATCTTCCCCGTCCGTGAACATCGCCGAGGAACTGGGCGTCGACACTATACCATTGTCGGAGTCCACGGTCACTGGTGGGGCGGTTGTGGCAGACCCACCGAGACTGGCATGCAGTGCCTCATAGAAGCGGCATGTCTGGGACTGGGCTCCGGAGCATCCGTTTGCCGCTTTGATTTTTTGGTAGCCTTGTCTCAGGTCTTTGATTTTCACACGGCACTGCGTTGTATCCCGGCTGTATCCTCTGTCTCTCATGGCTTTGGAGACCTTTGCATTCCATTTTTTGGAGCGCAGCTCCGAAAGCACAGACTCATCGCCCCACACAGCGATCAGATCCAAGACTTCCCGGTCAGTCCATGCTGGGGCCCTCTTTCTATTCTGAGATTGCATGGACTCCTCTGCTGGAGAGCTCTGCATCGCTGCCAGTGCTGCTGAGCTCGCCACGACGTCCACACAGGAAATGAGATTCAAACTGGCCAGACAGGAAAAGGAATTCAAATTTTCCCGGGGCTTTTCCTGTGTGGCTGGTCAGAACATCCAAGCTCGGACTGCTGTCCAGAGCATCAACAGAGTGGTGCACTGTGGGATAGCTCCCGAAGCTACTAAGGTCGTTTTCCGTCCACACACAGCCTAATTCGACATAGCCATGTCGACTTTAGCGCTACTCCCCTCATCGGGGAGGAGTACAGAATTCGAACTAAAGAGCCCTCTAGGTCGAACTAATTAGCTTCCTGGTGTGGACGGGTGCACGGTTAAGTCGAATTAACACGGCTAAATTCGACATAAACTCCTAGTGTAGACCAGGCCTAAGTCATTGATGAAGGTATTGAACAGAGCCGGTCCCAAAACAGACCTCTGCAGATCCCCTACTGCACGCCAAAGGACATGGAAAAGGCTTTCTTCTACCACTATTCTGGCTCAAAGTTATTTGCCAGTATTCTCTTGTGAGGTCTAAAGAGGATACATATCCAGAAGTTCCCAACTGTTCTAATAGTTCACTTAGGCTCTGCATCGGGGAAGCATCAAATTTCATAGATTCATGCCTGTTACATGCTCCCAGCTCAGTCAGTGCTGAGACCCCAGGCTGTGGGGGACAGAGGGAACATCCTGGCAGGAACCAGGAAGTTCTCCCAACATGGTGCAGTTTCTAGTCCACAACTTGTAGTTCCCAGGGCTGCTGTTGAACCACACTGGACTGTGGGCTACAAGAGCAAGACAGTATAATTCTGTGTTTATACTGCAGTCAGGGGTGTGAGCCTGGGGAGCTGGCAAATTGGATGGTGTCTGTTTTTTGTATTTGGATGGCTTAGGTAAGCCTTCAGATAGCTCACTTGGGTATGCGGCACCATCTGCTGTTGTGTTGGGTGATAACCGGGTTGGGAGAGGATGAATCACCAGCAAAGCTATGTGAAAAATGACCAACCTAGTTGGGTGGTTAAAGGGGTGCAGCAGTTCCCTTGGCTCCCAGATTGCACTCTGAGGATGAAAATGTGTTACACTCATACTCTTCGGAACCCAGGTAAGGGCTCCAGGCACTTGTGACACAAGCATGGGGGAGGGTCTGTATCCCAGACAAAAGAGTCAGATGTAGCAGTTGTTTGACTCCTTTTCTACCATGTTCTCACCCAGCAGGGCACAGCTACCTAAAGTAGTGAAATGGCCCTAGGGCAACAGATTGGTGAAATCCAAAGGCTGTTCTTTCATACACTGTGGGACAAAATGTGAAGGGAACTCCAGGACATTTGGCTCTGGTTCTGACACAGGTTAGCACAACCCATTTCTGCATGGATTTCTGAAAGATCAACACACTAATGAAATTTTATGCTTATTCGATGCAGAGAGAAGATGAGCCATTAGAACAGTGGGGAGCTGCCAGATATCTATCCATTTTTGACCTCACAAAGGGATACTGGCATGTAACTTTGATGCCATAATCCTAGGAGAAGAAAGCCTTTTCTACACCATTTGGCTTGCTTCAACTCAGGATCACATCTTTTGGCCTCCACAGAGTGGAAGTGAATTTAGGAGTCTAATGGAATGAATATTACAATTGCCTGGGTTGTATGCAGTGATACACTGCTATGATCAATTGAAAATGATTTGGGGTCTTGTATATTGTGGCAGCAGTCCCACACATAGTGCAGATGACAGTACATTACACACAGAAAAGTAAGCCATCGGCAGTTGTTAGGCTGGACAGTCTGCAAGACTAAGTTTCCCCTGAGAATCTGAGCCCTGGGAACTGGCAAATTATTTCACTCCCAAGGCAGGCTCTCAGGTCTATTTTCTACTCTTCTCGCTCACTGCTCATGGAGCCGAGGGAACTGTGAGTTCTGGCCAACCTGAGAGTCCACGCGGACTGTTCAGGTATATTATAAAGCTCGTTGCTTGGCATGCTGAGTTTCAGACATTTGAGATTCATACGCTGATTCTCAGGGTTCTGCCTTCCTGTCATTGTAAGGAGACTTCCTCTCTCTGCTGAGCAGGATTTTGGTGAGTTGCCTGTTTCTGCATTAAAGTTAGTGCTACGGGCTCAGGAAGGGTTCCTGGGTTCAAGTCAAGAACTGTTTGCACAAGGATTCACCAGCACAGAGACTTGAACTCTTTAATATTGTCAGAAACACAAAGGGATTTACCTGGTAAAATTGGAACTCCAAATGTATTGGAAATAATTTAGAGAAATATTTCTTTTTCAGATCAGTTCCTTGTCAATTACTGTGTCCTTCTATCTGTCTCAGTAGCTTCCTTTTTGGGCTGTGTGGTTTTTCCCTCTGTTTCACTCAAGTTTTTTGATTCAGTAACTTCACTGCACTGGAAGGAAGGGCAGCCAAAGCCTCTGCAGTGGGTATCTGTGTTACCATAGAGTTCACCACAAGAATGGGTTGCACAGTGGTCAGATTCTGCTCTCACATTCTGCCTTCCGTGGCCACTCCAGAGAGCAAAATCAGGGCCCACGTGTTTTGGAATCCCCGTCTTTCATATATGGTCTCAATGCCACATAAACTGGGGCTTTCCTTCCAACTCAGCGCTTTCTGTAGGAGGACCTGAAGCCGTGATTTTTAAAGCTGGGAGCTGAAAGTTAAACACTAAGGGTGAATCTGATCCTAATGGCAAAACTCCCAATACATCCAGGAGTTCACCCTAAATCAACACCTAGGGATGGAACTAAATGACCTGATTTACTCCAACCATGAGCCTCCAGTGACTTCAACTGGAGTGGTCCCATGGCCTCTAAGGAAGGGTGAGCTCATTTGGACCAAAAAAGAATGGACATAAGAGAAGAGCTGCAGAAATCTCAAACCCACAGGCTTAGAGGTTCAAAACAATTAGGGTAACAATGTTTTGTATGGAGAGAGGGGGTTGCTCTTTCTGTGCCCCAACGTCTCCAGTTCAGCAGAGAATGAGAAGAACAAAAAATCAGTAACAATATAAGCATGTCTCTGGCTCAGAGGCAGTCATGGAAATACCACCTGGGGAGATCCAGGAACGCATGGTGTGTGTGTGTGTGTGGGTGGGTGTGAGAGAGCAGGGGGTGGGCCAGCAGGAAATGCACTATTCAGATCACAGTGATGTGGAGTCCTAAAATCACGTGATATAGAGAATGCACATCCTGCCTAATGCACAGACCAAAGAGGTATAATGAGGCCTCCTGGGGCAGAAGGGTGTCTCAGACTATAACAGAAGGTGGACCACACTGTTGCAGATTATCTCTGAGACCATCCGCCATCCAGACCATCCCTCCTCTCATGAGCAACCCCCACTACAGCCTTGTCACAACGTGTGCAATTGCAAACACGGAAAAGCAGCCTGAGGAAGGGGTGTCTGGGTTTCTAGGGGGCTACAATACATTAAAGCTTTGTGAAGTTTTGAGGAGGAGTTACTCATGCTGGCTCCTTTTAGTCTCCATGTCCTCTCTCCCTCCCGCCGGGTTAGTCCATCTCTCCTTCCCTGCACAGGCTGAGCTGCTGCTGGGGTTCCCTTTGCCCCCAGGACAATCTTCCCCTTTTCCCTGGTGCAGATAGACACTGAATTTAACCTAGTCTGAGGAGATATTTCTTTGAGCTGTGATCTGGCACCTGGTTTTGGTCCTGGCTAAGGGATATCACTGTGTTTCAGGGCTGGAAGTTGTAGGGGTGGGGAACCTCCATCGACAAGTGGCCAGCACTGGGGGAAGGGGGCCGGAGAAAGGGATGTACATGGTGAAGCAGGCAGTGCTGAGTGTGTGGAGTTGCATGTACTCTTGTGCTTGTGAGTACAAAGTCAGTGTTGGGACCTTTACTGGCCTCAAGTGTGTTTAGGAGGTCTCAGGGTCTCCTTGCCCTGGCAAGCCACGGAATTGCAGCATGGGTGTCACAGCCTTTACTCAATTTTATCTGAGGTTATGAACACTGACTATGTATCTGTATTTCTAACATAGTTAGACCTGGATACAGCCCACTAGGCAACATTCTTTCAGTCTAGTTAGCTGGTTGAGGAGGGCCAATTCTGGACAATGAGCCATTACGGAACAGAGTAGGCCTCAGGAAAAGCTTATCTCCAATCTTGTGAGCCTTCCTGGGAATGCTCCAGACAGTCATTAAGTAATGGAGGTTTTGTATTTACAAGAGCATGTGACATGGCCACATATCTCTGGACTCCATCTTGGGATGTCTCTACTTTTACCACAAACTGGTGTGAGAATCAAAGTTTGAAACAAAGGGTGTCTGATATTTGTTAAAGTTATATAAGGCAGGGGGTGACATCTTTGGTGGTTCTTCAATCCCCACACAAGAGGACTCCTAGAAACACCTGAGGAAAAAAGACTGAACTGGACCCAGGATAAAGGAATAAAGGAATTTTTAACCCATGTATGCAAACCTGAAAAACCGAAGCTTAGCTAAGTAATTTGTTCTATGTTTTAATGTAAAATCAGTATACCTTTAAGTGAAGTATCTGTGGGGGAAAATCTCAGCTTGGTCACCAGAAGTGTGCATTCTCCTCTCCATATTGAGGGAGGGGTGAACCAGATAACAAATTCATACTGGACTGAGTTTGGACCAGGGCGGGACAGTACAAGTTGGGGGTTGTAGACTAGGCAGCTGATGGTTATTTTGGCTAAATCCTCTCTATTATTGGTTCATTCAGTGGCTGGTCAGAGAGCCTGCACGTAATTGCCCCTCGGTGTGTCCCTGCCTATGTGAATGCTGGTTGAGGCTCAGGACCAGGAGTGGGTCTGCAGCTTGTCCCAGTAACACAATGAGATAGGGAGCCCAGGCTGGTGTGGCAGTGGCCTCAGTGGTTCTCCAGTTCTAGTTGTTACACTCGGGGGAACCTGACACACTTTGCTTCTCAGCTGCTTAAGTATCACATCAAACTCCGACCCCCCGGTCTGCACTCTCCTTCCCCATCCCAGGCTGCCTTGATTCCAACAACATGCTGGTCACCAATCTCTCCTCCATGCTCCCCAGTCATCCTTGGCTCCCAAAATCTCTGAGCTGCTCCACTCTCCCCACAACTCTTGCTCTGCAGGGTGTGAGGTGCCTCCCATCACACCTGCTCCTTTGGTTGGGGAGTAATCAGTGACTACCTCACTAGTGAGAAATCTCACACATGAGTGACAAATACCAGGACACCTGTGCAAGCTTCTCTTGTAATATCCATACACATGGTGTGGCGCTTCCAGGGCTGCTACACAGGAAGAACTCACAAACTGAGGACTGTGCACATTATATAATGAGAGCAGGAAACTCTGGGACATGTGAGGGGCTAGATAAATACAGCTGCCACATGCAGTAGCCAATGCTAGCAGCCTGAAACTGTGGCCCACTAGCAAAATGAACATTAAGCCCAAGATGCTCTGGGACCATGTCTAGCCAACTCTGTTAGTCATTAATGGCAAAGGTTGTAATTCATTCCTCAGTGTGGAGATTTTATGGGGTCAATTCATTATTTTTATTTTAAATCATCTCCAAATTTCATCAATATTCAGGCATGAGCAGGGTAAGCAGCTGAGTTGCTGGCATGTCTCTCTGCTTACACTTGTCAGGTAACATCTCTAACTTATGTCTCAGACAAAGCTGGGTGCCTGCGAGAAATTGTCTCACAAAAAGAAACAAGGGAAGTAACAGAGGTGCAGGCCTGTAGTCTTAAATACCAAGAAACTTTTGCCCTTCATGGCCATTCTGTTGAGCATAAAGTGATGATGTCTGTTTCCATGGGAGAAACTTGCTTCCTTTCTAACACCGGAAATGCATCGTGTATCAGACCTGTCTAGGTGCTGTAGAAGAAGGTGTAAGAAACCCACCAATAGATGCGTGACTTGACCGTGATGAGGGTGTCACCCTAATGAATAACACTGAGAGATTGACTTGAGCCCTGAAATATGTGCACGTATGAATTTTCAAAAATATGTATTTAGCTGTAACTTTTGAGACTAGATAATCTCACTTTCCATGTAAATGTTCAAACCCTTCCTGTTTCTTTCGTACCTCATGGACTGAACTACCTTTCTACCAGTCAGTATTTTCCCCATCCAATTCCAAGGCTTGGTGATAGCAATCATCAGGGCCATCTTCAGAATCTCCTCCAAGAACGCTCACCAGAAAGCCCTCAATACTTGCACTGCCCACATGTTTGTGATGCTGATGTATTATACTCCAGGCCTCTTCTCCAACCTGACACACTGTTTCGGTCAGGGCATTGCTCCCCACATTCACATCATCTTGAGTATGCTTTATCTTCTTGTTCCTCCCATGCTCAACCCTATTATTTATGGGGTCAAAAACAAAGAGCTGCATGACAAAGTGGGCAAATGCACCTGCAGAAGTTAATTGCTGGGGGGCCACTGCTTTGAAATCTGTGTGACAAGAGGGGAAAGGAGATCTCCTTGTTAATCAAGGGTGCTCTGTCCTAGTTTGGCTGAGCTCAGCATTGTGCAAGCTCACAGTCTGAGAAGTTCCTCAGACCTAATGTCTTATTACTCTATCACCATCCACTGTTCTCTCCATTGCTGAATTCCCACTCCTTGGCCATCACCTGTCCTTTTGCTTTGTCACCCGCCAGACCCTAACCGCACACATCCTGTCACTCGACTTTTCCATAACTCCTAGGATACCGGAAGATACTGCAATATTCGGATGAAAGGTGGCTTTTCCATTAATGAGGACAAACTCCTGCTGGGGCTTGCAGCTTTTTTTTTTTTTATCAAATTTGTACTGGGTATCTAGCGAAAGCTTTCATTTGTTATTTGCTGAATAGATCAATGTGTTTTAAAAAAAAACTTTGTTTCAAGAAATAGATTGGGTTAGTTTTTATGTGATTTGGGATTATTAATGCAATAGAAATCTGGCAAACCTGATGTGACATTACTGACATAACCTGTGACCATATAGATCACTGTTGCAACCACTGTTATATATTTGCAGCAAATATTGTACGAAGTTTGTTGTGTAATGTGTCTATGGAAAGGTTATCATTTGCTGATTATAAGTATGCTATCTCTATGGGTGTGTCATTGTTGTAGTTGAAATTATGAATGTTGACTATATACTTGTATATCAATGTGTTTTGATTCTAAGTAGCCTCAGTGAAGCATTTGGTAACCTTCTTGAGAAGGGACTATTCTCCATAAGTGCCCAATCAAAATGACAATGGGCTTTGGAATATGCCAATCCACATCTGAACTTTCCTGGGAATATTCAAACAAACATGTAAACAATGGCTCAGCCTGTAAAGTCCTGAGTCATGTATAGACATGAAGCTTGCCCAGGTGACTCCAGGCTCTGTGCATGACATTTTCACCAGATCATTGATCATTCTCGTTGTCCTTGCATGAACCCATATAGATCTGCAATATCCTGTGTGAGAAGGGAGCCCAGTACTGTACAGAGGAGTTCAGAAGAGGATGAACTATTGACTGACTATTTTCATGGCATTGTGTTTCCTGTAGGATTCCTCATCCCACTCCTCCTGGAACCCAAAGTTTTGCTCAGTTTCTCTCTGTGCTTGCACTGTGAGCAGGGTTTCACAGAGCTATGTATTGTGACACCCAGATCCCTGTCCTGAATTCATACATTTAAATTAGAACATTGTTATGTATTTGGGGAGTTCAAGTTTTTCCCTCCAGGGGACACACACATTAGAGTTACTGAAATCAAAATTCATCTGTCATCATGCTGCCCATTCTCTAACTTGATTGGCTTTCTATATGTGTAATAACTATAAAATATTTACTGTTCTATTTCCTATAAAGTGTGTAACACAACTCTCTACACTTCTCCCCCTTCACAGGTACCTTGAGTATTTCTAAGCCCATTAGACTCATCGAACAACTCATGGCAAGTATCAACCTCACCCCCTCTGACCCTTCCACTTTCATCCTAACGGGCATCTCTGGCCTGGAATCTGCCCATGAATGGATTTCCATCCCTTTCTGTATATCCTACATTATTGGCCTGTTGGGAAATGTCACACTTCTGTTTGTTGTAGGCAAAGAGCAGACCCTGCACAAGCCGATGTACCTGCTGTTCTGCATGCTTTCACTCACAGACATTGCCACATCTACCTTGGTTGTGCCAAAGGCACTGTGTATATTTTGGTTCAATTTGGAAGGCATTACTGTGGGTGGCTGCCTCACCCAGATGTTCTTCCTTCACACGATTTCTATTATGCAGTCAGCCGTCCTCGTAATAATGGCCTTTGATCGCTATGTTGCCATATGTAGCCCTCTGAGATACGCCTCCATCCTCACCAATGCACGAATAGCTAAGCTAGGACTAGTGGGTTTTTTAAGAGCTGTTCTCTTCATTCTTCCCCTGCCCCTGCTCCTGAGCAGGCAGCCATTCTGTGCCAACCGCATTATCCCCAACACGTACTGTGAGCACATAACTGTGGTGAAGATGTCATGCGGGGACATCACAGTTAACAAGATGTATGGCTTGGTTATAGCATTTGTGGTCATCGGGTTAGATCTGGCACTCATTGTCCTGTCATATGGCCTGATTATCAGGGCTGTCCTCAGAATTCCCTCCACGAAAGCCCACCAAAAAGCCCTCAACACCTGCACAGCCCACATGTTTGTGATGCTGATGTATTATACTCCCGGCCTCTTCTCCATCCTGACAAATCGGTTCGGTCAGGGCATTGCTCCCTACATTCACATCATCTTGAGCAACCTCTACCTTCTTGTTCCTCCCATGCTCAACCCTATCATTTATGGGGTCAAAAACAAAGAGCTTCGTGACAAAGTGGGCAAATACACCTGCAGAAGTTAATTGCTGGGGGGCCACTGCTTTGAAACCTGTGTGACAAGAGGGGACCTTGTTAATCAAGGGTGCTCTGTCCCAGTTTGGCTGCGCTCAGCATGGTGGGAGTTCACAGTCTGAGAAGTTTCTCACACCTAATGTCTTATCACTCTATCACGAACCACTGCTCTCGCCCTTGCTGAGTTCCCTCTCTCTGACCATCACCTGAACTTTTCCTTTCTCACTTATCCGACCCCAACCCCACACATCCAGTCACTCGGCCTTTCTATAAATACTAGAACACCAGAAGATACTGTAACTTTCAGATGCAAGGTGGCTTTTCCATTAATTTGGACAAACTCCTGCTGGGGCTTGCAGCTTATTTTTTTTAATTCAAAACTGTACTTTCATTTATTTTTTATGTATAGACAAATGTATTAATAAAACAACCCCTTTGCTTTAAGAAATAGATTGGGTTACTTTTGGGTTAGTTTTTATGTGATTTGAAATTAATCATAGAATATCAGGGTTGGAAGGGTTCTCAGGAGGTCATCTAGTCCAACACCCTGCTCAAAGCAGGACCAATCCCCAACTAAATCATCCCAGCCAGGACTTTGTCAAGCCAGGCCTTAAAAACCTTTCAGGAAGGAGATCCCACCTCCTCCCTAGGTAACCCATTCCAGTGCTTCACCACCCTCCTTGTGAAAAAGTTTTTCCTAATATCCAACCTAAACCTCCCCCACTGCAACTTGAGACGATTGCTCCTTGTTCTGTCATCTGCCACCACTGAGAACAGTCTAGATCCATTCTCTTTGGAACCCCCTTTCAGGTAGTTGAAAGCAGCTATCAAATCCCCCCTCATTTTTCTCTTCTGCAGACTAAACAATCCCAGTTCCCTCAGCCTCTCCTCATAAACCATGTGTTCCAGTCCCCTAATCATTTTTGTTGCCCTCCACTGGACTCTCTCCAATTTTTCCACATCCTTCTTGTAGTGTGGGACCCAAAACTGGACACAGTACTCCAGATGAGGCCTCAACAATGCCGAATAGAGGGGAATGATCTCATCCCTCAATCTGCTGGCAATGCTCATACTTATACAGCCCAAAATGTCATTAGCCTTCTTGGCAACAAAGCAGCAAAGAGTCTTGTGGCACCTTATAGACTAACAGACGTTTTGGAGCATGGGCTTTCGTGGGTGAATACCCACTTCGTCGGATGCATCTGACGAAGTGGGTATTCACCCATGAAAGCCCATGCTCCAAAACGTCTGTTAGTCTATAAGGTGCCATAAGACTCTTTGCTGCTTTTACAGATCCAGACTAACACGGCTACCGCTCTGATACTTGGCAACAAAGGCACACCATTGACTCATATCCAGCTTCTTTTCCACTGTAACCCCTAGGTCCTTTTCTCCAGAACTGCTGCCCAGCCATTCAGTCCCTAGTCTGTAGCAGTGCATGGGATTCTTCTGTCCTAAGTACATGACTCTGCACTTGTTCTTGTTGAACCTCATCAGATTTCTTTTGGCCTAATCCTCTAATTTGTCTAGGTCCCTCTGTGTTCCCTCTATATCCTATCCCTACCCTCCAGGGTATCTACCACTCCTCCCAGTTTAGTGTTATCTGCAAACTTGCTGAGGATGCAAACCATGCCATCCTCCAGATCATTAATGAAGATATTAAACAAAACTGGCCCCAGGACTGACCCTTAGGGCACTCTGCTTGAAACCAGCTGCCAACTAGACATGGAGCTATTGATCACTACCCTTTGAGCCCAATGATCTAGTCATCTTACTATCCATCTTATAGTCCATTCACCTAGGCCATACTTCTTTAACTTGCTGGCAAGAATACCATGAGAGACTGTATCTAAAGCTTTGCTAAAGTCCAGAAATAACACATCCACTGCTTTCCCCTCATCCACAGAGCCAGTTATCTCCTCATAGAAGGCAATTAGGTTAATCAGGGATGAGTTGTCCTTAGTGAATCCATGCTGACTGTTCCTCGTCACTTTCCTCTCCTCTAAGTGCTTCAGAATTGATTCCTTGAGGACCTGTTCCATGATTTTTCCAGGGACTGAGGTGAGGCTGACTGGCCTGTAGTTCCCCGGATCCTCCTTTTTCCCTTTTTTAAAGATGAGCACTACAGTAGCCTTTTTCCAGTCATCCGGTACCTCCCCCGATTCCCATGAGTTTTCAAAGATAATGGCCAATGGCTCTGCAATCCCATCCGCCGACTCCTTTAGCACCCTCGGATGCAGCGCATCCGGCCCCATGGACTTGTGCTCATTCAGCTTTTCTAAATAGCCCTGTGACGTTATTGATATAAATGGGGACCATATAGAACATGGGTTGCAACCAAGGTCCTGTAGTGGCACCAAATCCTAAGTAAAGGGGGTCATATAAGGTGTCTAAGACCAGGTTCTGGGTTGCTGGTTATGATTATGCTGTCTGTATGTCTGTGTATCATTTTGTAGTTGAAGTTATAAGTATTGGCTCTGTAATGTCTATATTTTGTTTTATGCTCTGCCTCTGGGAAGTGTCCCAGACAAGCTGATGTCAGCCCTGCATAGCTGGCTTGATGGCCCATTAAGGGCCATCGGCTACACAATGGACCCATGGAGAGAAGGCAGACACGCCTTGTGACTCAGCAAAGTATGCAGGGACTGGCCCATGTGACTCCAGGCTCCATTTTGCTGTAAATTTCCACAGTGAAGACAAAGGGATTCTTACACCTGGAAAAGTCTATATATGGCTAATGCCTCATCTCCATCTTGTCTTCAATCCTGCTTCTGACTTCTGGAGGGACTTTGCTACAAACTGAAGCTTTACACAAGGGACTGAACGACCCATCCCAGTGGGGGATGCATTCCAGAGACTTAATCTGAACCTGCAGTTTACTCCAGCACTGCTGCAAGCCTGAACTAAGAACTTTGCCATTACTGTATGTAATTGATTCCATTTAACCAATTCTACCTCTCATCTCTACCTTTTTCCCTTTGTAAATAAACCTTTAGATTTTAGATTCTAAAGGATTGGCAACAGCGTGATTTGTGGGTAAGATCTGATGTGTATATTGACCTGGGTCTGGGGCTTGGTCCTTTGGGATCGAGGGAACCGTTTTCTTTTATTGGGGTGTTGGTTTTCATAACCATTCATCCCCAGGACGAGTGCACTGGTGGTGATGCTGGGAGACTGGAGTGTCTAAGGAAATTGCCTGTGTGACTTGTGGTTAGCCAGTGGGGTGAGACCAAAGTCCTTTTTGTCTGGCTGGTTTGGTTGGCCTTAGAGGTGGAAAAACCCCAGCCTAGGGCTGTGACTGCCCTGTTTGAGCAATTGGTCCTGAATTGGCACTCTCAGTTGGGTCCCGCCAGAATCGCTCCGTCACAAGCCCTGAACCACTTCTTTCTCCACAGAGGGCTGGTCACCTCCTCCCCATGCTGTGCTGCCCAGTGCAGTAGTCTGGGAGCTGACCTTGTTCATGAAGACAGAGGCAAAAAAATCATTGAGTACATTAGCTTTTTCCACATCCTCTATCACTAGATTGCCTCCCTCATTCAGTAAGGGGCCCACACTTTCCCTCACCACCTTGTTGCTAACATACCAGTAGAAACCTTTCTTGTTACTCCTAACATTCCTAACTTGCTGCAACTCCAAGTGTGATTTAGCCTTCCTGATTTCACTCCTGCGTGCCTGAGCAATATTTTTATACTCCTTCCTGGTCATTTATCCAATATTCCACTTCTTGTAAGCTTTTTTGTTTAAGATCAGCAAGGATTTCACTGTTAAGCCAAGCTGGTCACCTGCCATATTTACTATTCTTTCTACACATCGGGATGGTTTATTCAAGCAACCTCAATAAGGATTCTTTAAAATACAGCCAGCTCTCCTGGACTCCTTTCGCCCTCATGTTATTCTGCATTGGTGAGGCCACACCTGAAGTACTGTGTCCAGTTTTGTTCCCCACACTACAGAAGGGATGTGGACAAATGGGAGAGAGTCCAGCGGAGGGCAACAAAGATGATTAGGGGGCTGGGGCACATGACTTATGAGGAGAGGCTGAGGGAACTGGGGTTATTTAGTCTGCAGAAAAGAGTGAGGGGGGATTTGATAGCAGCCTTCAACTACCTGAAAGGGGGAGGGGTGGTCCAAAGGGGATGGAGCTCGGCTGTTCTGAGTGGTGGCAGATGACAAAACAAGAATCAATGGTCTCAAGTTACAGTGGAGGCGGTCTAGGTTGGATATTAGGAAACACTGGAATGGATATTTGGAAGCACTGGATTGGGTTACCTAGGGAGGTGGTGGAATCTTCTTCCTTAGAGGTTTTTAAGGTCAGGCTTGACAAAGCCCTGGCTGGGATGATTTAGTTGGGAATTGGTCCTGCTTTGAGCAGGGAGTTGGACTAGATACCTCCTGAGGTCCCTTCCAACCCTGATATTCTATGAATTTATGATTCTATGAATAGAGGGGAATAATTACTTCCCTCAATATCACATCCACCGCTTTCCCTATATCCACAGAGCCAGTTATCTCATCATAGAAGGCATTCAGGTTGGCCAGGCATGACTTGCCCTTGGTGAATCCACGTTGACCATTCCTGATCACGTTCCTCACCTCCAAGAACTTCAAAATTGATTCCTTGAGAATCTGCTCTATGATTTTGCCGGGGACTGAAGTGAGGCTGACTGGTGTGTAGTTCCCTGGCTTCTCTTTCTTCCCTTTTTTAAATATGGGGACTATATTTTCCTTTTTCCAATCAACCCTTCCCAGCTCTGATGCTACAAAACCTTTATCTGTATCCCCTTCTCATAATTTTCTTTTCTTTTCCTTTACACTAACAAAACCTTACGGTCAGGCAGAAACAACACACACAAAGTGTCTTTGTCCTTTCTTCACACACATTGGCATACACTATAAGTATATAAATATAAGAGTATCAAAAATCAAACTGTCAAACAAGACCCAAAATTCTATCTCAGGCAAAGACACAGGATACAATCTTAAGTGATCTTAAGCCCTTCTAATAGCAGACAATTCCCCAGCTCATTAGGCTCACCTCCCCACAGTGGAGTATAAATCCAAAATTATACTGTCTTGCACAGCCCAGGAATCTATATAATATAAGATGATTAATTAAGGTCACCCTCCCCTCAGTGTGGGAAGAATATGCACTAAGACTGTGTTTACCAAACCTTAATGATCAAGACTTAGTTAACATAAAGAAAAGTTAAGCTGTGAGCCAGAGGAAAGTACTGCTCACAGAAGCTGGCAAGGAAAGGGCTGATGTTGCAAAAACACACATACCTAAAAGGTACCAGAACACTCCGATACTTGCACATTCCACACCGATAACACGGAACAGGCTGACCCATCCTAAAGATGGGGCAAAAGGGGAATATGATGGATAGAGTTGTTTTGTTTGAAGCAACATGTAGAAGGTGAAAGGCGGCACCTTGCTACGTAGAGGGGTTGCACCTTATTACGTCAGGAGTGATGTGTTTGTACCTGTGTATAAGAATTTAACCCTGAGGAGTTGTCTTGGTCTGGCCTAGGGGGCAGTGGTAAATCCCGCCACTGACTGAGCCGATACATTGTCAGGGAGCACATATGCTCTAGCAGAACTGTAGATATATGATCTGGGGAGGTAGTGTAGCCTGATTTAGGGTGTACTGATAATATTAATTTGGATAAAATGGGAATTTTATTTATTATAATTTTTATTTAATTAATAAAATATCAATAATTAATCAATAATATTAATCGTATGGGTTTTAGGCTAGCCAATCCGTTTGATCAGAAGATAAAAGTTCTTGTCCCAGATCAGGCTCCACAGAATGCATAAAGGACCCTCGGGGGTATGACAGGAAGCTCACACTGAGACAGATAGAGCCTTAAAGACTTTTTATTAAAATTAATAATAGTAAGTAAATGGTAAAATAAACAGAGTTACAAAGTTACAATTGCGTTACTGCTATTCAAAAGATGCATATGGACTTAGGGTTTACTTGACTAACTTAAACTTAAAATCAGAACCTAATAAACAAAGAATAAAACTTAAGGAAACCAAGCTTAGCCTAGTTCCTTGTAAACTTAAAGTTTAGGAAGAACAAGTACAGCCTACTGATAGTAGCAGACATCGTAGATAGATAGAATAGATAGAGTGGAGGAAGTAAATGAGAATAGAGTAAAGTGAGAATGGAGATGGAGTAAAGTGAGAGGAGTTCTCTATTGAGGTAGGTCACCTCTTCTATAGGGCATTGGCCGGAAATCCTTCCTCTTATGCCCAAATTTCATTCCTCACCCACAGAAATGTTAGGGTTCACTTACCCCATAGGCTAATATGTATGTGCATATTGATGACAGGTATGTGCTCACATCAGTCTGTGGGTACAACACTGAAACCCCCTCCCCATTCCATTCTCCATTGTCTGTTGGTTTAAATAAAAGGTCATAGACATAAGTGTAGGTACTTTATCTATTTGGGTATAGAATAAACAAGATAAAGGTCAACTTTGCTTTCTGAGTAAAAGATCTTAATATAGATATGCTAACTATGCTTTAGCCTAACATACAGGATGTGGCCTGTAGGTCTCTTGTATTACAGCCAAACTTATTTTAATATACATTTATAAGCCTTTTCAATAAACCAAATATTTAAACTATAAGATATCTAACTATCTATCTATCTACAAGCAAGCAGATTAGTCCTATAGGCTACAGTAGAGACTGTGTTTCGTTTGGCAATAAACCTGGTCGAGTGCCTTCATATCTTATCGGAGTCTGTGGTCACTGTGTGGTTCGCTCGAGATCTGCTGTGCCAGTGACCAGTGCAGAGCCGGGGCAGCACACAGGCACAACACCACGTATGCAGTCAACTGTTATCATCATTGAACAGAGCAGAGCACCACACAGGTGATGACTGATGACACACCATATCAACGGGAATGGGAACTGTGGAAGTAGAGATGGAAATGAAGGGGATTTCAGTGTAAATTCTGTAGTTGGTGAGCAAGAGTTAAGCTAGCTGTAACCCTAATAACACGAGATTTGTAGAAGTGAGGATTGTGTGAGGCGAGTGGGAAAGAACTGTGTGAGAAGTTGTTGTGACCTTGAGTTAGATAAGTATGATATGTAGACTATAGCTTAAATTGGTGAGAAAAATAAGATATCAGGATGACCTATGTCTAAACAAAATGCAGCTGTTGCACATTATTGTTTGTAACAAAAGGTACAAATGCTGCTGTAATTGTTTATCTGGAGAGAGAGCTGTTTAGCTCTCTCCCTCCACGCAATTGCTAGAGATAATAAAGTATCTAACTTTCTGCACCCAACCTGAGTGTGAGAACTCTGTTTTTCTCCAACAGAACTGAAGCTTTGTCTAACTCATCTCCTATCTCTCTCTCAATCTGATATAGAGGGCAAACATTTATAAGTTTACCCTGTATAAGTTTTATACAGAGTAAAACAGATTTATTTGGGGTTTAGATCCCACTGGGAGCTGGGTGTCTGAGTGCTGGAGACAGGTATCCTGCTGAGCTGTTTTCAGTTTAGGACTGCAGCTTTGGGGGCATGGCCTGGGCCCCGGGTCTGTGTGGTAGCAGGCTAATGTGTCTGGCTCAACAAGACAGGGTTCTAGGGGCCCAGGCTGGCAAGGAAAATGGGCTCAGAGGTAATTTCAGCCCATCAGGTGACAGTTCCAAAGGGGTCCCTGCGACCAAACCCCTCACAGAGCTTCTTCTGAAAAAAGCTTGATGGGATTTGACAGTAAGGTAGGGTGTCTTGTTTCAAGATGCTGGTGTAGCTTGCAGGGCTGCATTCTGTTGTTTGCCAGTACTTCACTGCATATGACACATTGATGCTACGGTGCATCGCTGGACCCACTCCACATAAAGCCCAGTTTGAAATAAACTTTGTCATATTTTCAGCTTCTGTGTTTTGCTGGACCCTCCATTGGTGCCCTCACTTCAGTTTGTGTTGTACAGTTTTCTCCTTTGTCACAAAACGACCCATTTCTCAGATGAGCTGTTTCTCACTGTAAGCGCTGCTGGTGATGGTTTTAAGTTTGTTTTTAAGTACTTTGAGGACAACGCACAATGGGCATCTCATGTGTCACAGTTGCTAAAAAAAAGCCCTGCATGGGAGTAGTGTAGCCACATGTGGCTGTGGCTCCAGCAGTCAGCCCAGGCTCCCACTGTCACTCTGTGTGGCTGGGCCTCCAGCTGTGTCCTTTATCCCTTCCCGTGGGTGTGCACGGCCCTTCTCCACTAGCCCCAGTCTGGCCTCCCTTTACACATTAACACACCTCCCATAGTTTGTGAACCGCCTCTTTAAATGGATTGGAATGAAAGCAGAGGATAGAATCAGGACATAAAGAACACCACAGCGACATTCGTCTGCTTGAGACCTTCAGCCCAAAACTGCCCTACTTGGTTGATCTGAATTTGAGACCCAGTGATCTAGACGCAAAACTCTCCATTGCTGCTCCAACTGTCCAAGGTCTCCACGAAACAATGGCAAAAAATGAGATATCAGTGTATCTAGGTTGTGAATCTGATGAAGTGGGTTATAGCCCATGAAAGCTTATGCCCAAATAAATTAGTTAGCCTCTAAGGTGCCACAGGACTCCTCATTGTTTTTGCTTATACAGACTAACACAGCTACCCCTCTGAAACCTTAGTACTGCAAGTTGTTCAATCACCTGAACATTTGGTAGCAATCTCTGTTTCACAAACTCCAAGATGAAATCGCAACACCTACTTTTGACAATTTCAACAACAGAAATGGTTACTGTGTGTTTTGTAAGTTATAGCTGAAAGTGACTCCAAAGCTGACTGTGCAAAATGGTAAATTATTTTACTCCAAGGCGATGTCCTAATTTAACACAGCAGTCTGTTACAATGTGTTTTCAGACCCCAAAGCCAGGGAAACTTAACTATTTCACACCAGGCAATTTGAAGAATAAATCAATAGGAACACAGCAATTCTGTCTGATCAAGGATTAAGTGCAATTAATCATGCTCCTGTCTAACTATGCACTTTATTAGACTTCAGCACACACAGACATAAGCAAAAGATTTAGAACATCCCAGATATTTATCTAACTGCCAGAACAGTACTGAATAATTAATATCTCTCAAGATGCTCCAAAGCACACTGCATTAACTAATCTTTTATAACTTCTACAAAACACAATGGGTCTAATGGAAATCTACCTTGCTTCAGACAGCTGTAGTAGCTTCAGGTGGTTTGGAAGTCATAGAAAGGCCAAGTGACAGGGTGTGCGGAAGTGAAGGCTGATGAGTAATGCTGAAAGAGATCAGGTGATGGTCAGAGAGAGGGAACTCAGCAATGGAGAGAGCAGTTCTTGATGATGGAGTGATACAATGTTAAGTGTGAGAAGCTTTTCACACTTTGAATTTCCAGAATACTGAGCTCAACCAAACTGGGACAGCACACACTTGATTAACAGGGAGCTATTGCTTCCCCTTCTGGTCATGCTGGTTTAAAGTCAGTGGCTCTAGGAGATCACTTTCTGCAGGTGTATTTGCCCATTTTCTCACGAAGTTCTTTAGTTTTAGCCCCATAAATGATAGGGTTGAGCATGGGTGGGAGGAGGAAATAGAGGTTGGCCAAGATGATGTGAACCTGTGGAGCGATGCCCTGACCAAACCGGTGTGTCAGAGTGGAGAAGAGGAAGGGAGGATAAGACATCAGCATCACACAGATGTGGGCTGTGCAGGTGTTGAGGGCTTTCTGGTGGGCTTTCTTGGAGGAGATTCTGAGGACGGTCCTGATGATCAGACCATAGGACAGGGCAATGAGAGTCAGGTCTAACATGATGACTACAAACGCCATCACCAAACCATACGTCCTGTTGACTGTGATGTCTCCACATGACATCTTCGCCACAGCCATGTGGTCACAATACGTGTTGGGGATAATGCGGTTGGCACAGAGTGGCAGCCTCCTCAGGAGCAGGGGCAGGGGTAGAATGAGGAGAACAGCTCTTATCAAACCCACTAGCCCTAGCTTAGCTATTCGTGCGTTGGTGAGGATAGTGGCGTATCTCAAAGGGTTACATATGGCAACGTAGCGATCAATGGCCATTGTCACGAGGACAGCTGAGTGCATCATAGAAACCCCATGAAGGAAGAACATCTGGGTGAGGCAGCCACCCACAGTAATGCTGTTCAAATTGAACCAAAATATACACAGTGCCTTTGGCACGACAGAGGTAGACGTGCCGATGTCTGTAAGCACCAGCATGCAGAGCAGCAGGTACATCGGCTTGTGCAGGGTTTGATCTTTGCCTACAACAAACAGAACTGTAAAATTTCCCAGTAGGCCAATAATGTAGAATGTAGAGAATGGGATGGAAATCCAGATGTGGGCAGCTTCCAGGCCAGTGATCCCCATTAGGATGAATGTTGAAGGGTCAGAGCGGGTGAGGTTGAAAATTGACATGAGATGTTGAATGCTTATATTGGGCTCAGAAATGCTCAAGGTTCCTGTGAAGGGAGAGATGCACAGAGAGGAGGGTTACACACTTTAAGAAAATAATATGGTAACTATTTCATAGTTATTAACAATCTAGAAATGGGGGTGAACAGTGAGATGGCAACATTTACAGATGGCATCAGATTATTTAGGTCATGGTCAAGTCCAGAGAAGTCCTCAGAAGGAGCTAATGAAGCCAGGTGAAGGGGCAGCATGATGGCATATGAACATTGAAGTCAATAACTGAAACATTTATGCCTATATGAGGGAAAGACTTGAACTCCTCAAACACATTATAAGTTTCTAATTTAAGTGTATGAACTCAGGAGAGGTACCTGGGTGTCATGGTACTTACCCTTGTGAAAACCTTTTCACTGTGCAAGAATGGACAGAATGTGAGCAAAACATTGGGATGTAGGAGGCATGGAATTGGGGACTCATACAAAACAATATAATGCCATGAGATCAGTCAGTTAATATTTCACCTTCTTCTGGACTCCTGTTCGTAGTACTGGGCACCCTTCTCACAAAAGATATTGAAGAACTAGAGGGTTTCAGGGAACAATCTAGGTCCCAAGTTAACTCTCATATGGAAAGCGGTTGAAAAGACTGACATCGTTATCTTAGAATTGAGATGAATTAGAGGGGATATGAGAAAAGTCTATCAAATACTAGCTGATAGAGAGTAGATCAAGAATGTGTTCTCCCTGTCTCCTAACACAAGATCAATAGGACATTCAATTAAACTGAAATGTGGCACATTCAAAACAGACACAAAGAATGCTTTCTTCACTCAGCATCTAATTAGGATGAGGAACTGATTGCCACAGGAGGCAGTTGATTCCATGTGCTAAGTAAGAATCAGGAAGGGTTTGGACATTTTTTATGGACAGTAAAACTATCTAGTTGCAATATTTACAGCTAAATAAATATTTTGGAAAGCCTGTATGCCCACATATTTCAGGACACAAACTTGTCTCTACCTGTTAGGTATTAGGGTTGTGTGACATGGTGCTGGGCAGGAACTCCTGAGCCAGCCTTCAGTCACTCCAGCTCCTATTAAGGAAGACAAATTGGAGCTGACTTGAGAAATCTGCACCTGACATACAAGCCCAGAGGCAGGAAGCCAGGGATGGGAACCATGGAGTGGAAGGAAAGCAGTAACTCTTCCTCCTGGGTGCTGAAACTGAGAAGTCCTTCAGGCTGAAAACCCATGCTATAGATGAGAAGGTGATTGCTGAGCCCGAGTGCAGTACCAAAGGGGCCCTGTTACAGGGTGATATCCTCATGACGGTCAAGTCACCCCTGACTGTTTTTTTTTAACACCTTTGCTGCATCATCTTTCCTGAAATGTGGCACCCAGAACTGGGCACAATACTCCAGTTGAAGCCTATCAGCACAGAGTAGAGAGGAAGAATTACTTCTCGTGTCTTGCTTTCAACACTCCTGTTAATACATCCCAGAATGATGATTGCTTTTTTTGCAACAGCATTACGCTGTTGACTCATATTTAGCTTTTGCTCCACTATCATCCCGAGATCCCTTTCTGAAGTACTCTTTCTTAGCCAGACATTTCCCATTCTGTATGGGTGCAACTGATTGTTTCTTCTTTGCATTTGTCCTTATTGAATTTCATCCTATTTACCGCAGACCATTTCTTCAGTTTGTCCAGATCATTTTGAATTATAATCCTATCCTCCAAATCACTTGCAATCCCTCCCAGCTTGGTATCATCTGCAAACTTTATAAGTGTCCTCTGTGACATTTTCTAAATTGTTGACGAAGACATTGAAAAGAACTGGACCCAGAACTGATCCCTGCGGAACCCCACTCCTTATGCCCTTTCAGCATGACTGTGATCCTTTGATAACTACTCTCTGGGAATGGTTATCCAACCAGTTATGCACCCATGTTATAGTAGTTCCATCTAGGTTGTAGTTCCATAGTTTGTTAATGAGAAGGTCATGCAAGACCGTATCAAAAGCCTTATTAATGTCTAGATATACCACATCTACCCTATCCACAAGGCTTGTTACCCTGGCAAAGAAAACTATCAGGTTGGTTTAACATGATTTGTTGTTGACAAATCCATGCTGACTATTAATTGTCACCGTATTATCTTCTACATGTTTGCAAATTGATTCCCTAATCATTTGATCCATTATTTTTCCTGGTACTGAAGGTAAGCTCACTGGTCTGTAATTCCCTGGGTTGTCCTTATTCCCCTTTTTATAAATGGGCACTATATTTGCCATTTTCCAGTCTTCTGGAATCTCTCCCATATTCAGTTACTTTTAAAAGATAATAGCTAATGGCTCAGATATCTCCTCAGTCAGTTCCTTGTGTATTCTAGGATGCACTTCACCAGGCCCTGGTGACTTGAAGACATCTAACTTGTCTAATTTTTAACTCAAGGAGAAGTAGAGAAGATATTTTACCTCTGTATTTAGCACTTGTGTGACTTCTGCTGGAATCCTTTGTCCAGTTCTGGTGACCAGGATTAAAGATGGATGTTGATACACTGAATGGGGGTTCAGAGAAGTGTCACAAGAATTATTACAAGATTAGAAAACCTGCCTTTTAATGATAGACTCAAATATCTCAATCTGTTTAGTTTAACAAAGATGCTTAAGGGATGACTTGATAAAAGTCTGTAAGTACCTTCATGGGGAATAATATTTAATAATAGGCTTTTCAGTTTAGCATAACATGATCCAACGGCTGGAAGTTGAAGTTAAAGAAATTCTGACTGGAAATAAGGTGTGCATTTTTTAAATGGCCAGAGTAGTTAACCACTGGAGCAATTTAAAAAGGGTCTTGGTGGATTCATGAAGTCAGACCAGATTATCAAAATGGTCTCTCCTGGCCATGGAATCTACTAATATGTCCCAGGAGTCAGCTTGAGGCATTATGTCTACAAGTTTGTGCCTGAGCTTACTGAAGGCATTTTTTTTCTATTCATGACCGTGGTGAATTTATCCCTATGGGGAGAAATTCTTATGTGACGTTGGCAACTTGGAAATGTTACACTAGGTGTGTATTTCATGAGGCTGAGGAATCCCATGAGGCACTACATGGATGAACATGTTAGATGACAAAAATAATGACCTGAGCCCGTAAAATCCCCACTCTGAGGAATGAATGTACAACCGTCACAGTGAATGACTAATAGAGTTAGCTAAAAAATGGTCCCAAAACATCCTTGGTTTAACATCTGTGTCCCAATTGACCACAGTTTCGGGCAGCTGCCAGCGGCTCCTGTAGGTGGCAGCTGTATTTATCTAGGCCCTGACATGTCCCAGAGTTTCGCACTCTCATTATATAATGCGCATACTTCTCATCTTGTGAGTTGTTCCTGTGTAGCAGCCTCCGACGCTGTGTGCGGTGTCTATGGGTGCACCAAGAGCAGCAGCACAGCTGCCCTGGTATTTCCTACCTGTGTGAGATTTCTCACCGGTGAGATAAAGTCAATGATTACTCCTCAGACAATGAAGAGTTGTGGGGAGATGTCAAAGCCCATTTCTCACTCTGCCACTTTGAGTGCAGAAGGTGGGGTCCCACAAGGACTCTAAAAATTAATACTTGCCACTCCAGGCTTGTATTAAATTCCCAAGGTTACAGCTTTTCTCTGACCTTGGATGGGTAGATGCTGCCACCACCCAAGTGCAGAACCCCTTTGAGAGCCCAGGAAGGAGCAATTGGGAATTTCTTCCTGTGGGGTACCCTCGTGCCCTTTCAAACCCACTCCAGGGAAGAACTGAGAAAGGAAAAGAAAAAAAAATCAGCTGTTGCAACCAACTAACTAAAAAACGTGCACAAACCTCTTAAAAAAGGTAAAATTTATTAAAAAAAAAAGAAAAAAATACACCTGGAAACTCAGGTTGTTGCTAGATTTTAAAGAGCAACTGTAGGAATTAAGCACCAAGAATAGCTCCTTGGGGTCCAGCTTAAAGGTTACCAAGCAAAACAAAACAAAAGCACCTGGCGTTAGCACAGAGGAATCCACAAGCCAAAACAAAAAAGATCCCTAAGTGCGTCTGCCTAACATTTCCTGATCTCATTACATATCTGGGGTTCCAAATGAGTCGCGTGTAGGTCTGATCCCTGATGGTTTCCAATACTTGGCTCAAAGCTGTTTACAGCATAGATGCTGCGCTGTTTGTTTCTGCCCAACAGAACAAAAGACCCCTACACCCAGCAGTTTTCCCCCAATTTTAAAGGGTACAGCATCCCTACTGGTTCCCCTGGAGAGGTGCCAACTCATTTTAAGCTTACCTCTTAACCCTTTACAGGTAAGACAATTAGGGTACAGCTGCTAAGGAGGATTCGATAGCTAACTGACTGGCTGGGTGTCCATGAAAGGGAGCTACCCACCCTCGTTTACTATAGGAGAGTTGGGCAGCTTGGAGGTTGTGGGAGCCAGGGATGACTGGGGAGTATGGAGCAGACACTGGCGACCAGCGTGCTGCTGGAATCAGGGCAGCCTGGGATGGGGAAGGAGAGTACGGATGGGAGGGTCAGAGTATAATGGGAGATTGAACCAACTGAAAAGCAAAGATCAGTGGTTCTTTCCACTGGTGAAATACCTAAAGTTACATAGCAACAACTAATGGAAACAAAACTGAATAAAGGTTGTGACACCCAGGCTGCAGCTCTGTGGCTTGCCAGGGAAGAGAACATGAGACCAGCCCAAACACAGTGGGGACGAAGAAACATCCCAGCACTGGCCTTGGATCAACAATCACAAAGAACATTTATTGTCAGCAGCACTGCTTGCCTGTCCCTGTACACCTCCCTCCCTGCATCCACAACCTACAGCACTGCACACCTGTCCGTGTTCAACCCGATCCCCACCCCCATAACATTCAGTGCTGCTCACCTGCCCGTGTACACTCCCCTACCTGCCCCCACAAACCCCAGTGCTGCCTGCTTGTCCATCTCGTTTCCACGGCCCCATAACTTCCAGCACACAGTGATACCCCGCACCCAGGATCAAAACCAGGCGCCAGACCCCACAGCGACAGCTCACAGCAATATCTCCTCAGACTAGGTTAAACTCGGTGTCTGTCTGCACTTGGGGAAAAGGGGGAGATCAGTCTGAACTGCCTTTCCAGGGGTGAAGGGAGCCCCATCAGCAGCTCAGCCTGTACAGGGAAGGAGAGAGGGACAGACCCGGCAGAAGGGAGAGAGGACGTGGAGACTAAAAGGAGCCAGCGTGAGTAACTCTTCCGCAAAACTTCACAAAGTTTTAACATACTGCAGCCCCTTAGAAATCCAGACACCCCTTCTGAGGTTGCTTTTCTGTGTTGGCAATTGCTGACGTTACCATGAGGCTGTAGTGGGGTTCCTTGCGAGAGGAGGGACGGGGGATAGTGTCAGAGACACTCTGCTACAGTGTGGTCCACATTCTGTTATAGTATGAGACAGTCCCCTGTCCCAGGTCTGTGCTTTAGGCAGGACGTCCATTCCCTATTCACCCATTTTCAGGACTCCAGGCCACTGTGATCTGGATACCGGATGTCCTCCCTTCCGCCCACACGCACACAGACACTTCATTCCTGGACCTCCCGCCCTGAGATTTCCAGTGCCCCCCTGGATTCTTTTAAGCCAGAAACATGCTTTTACCTTTACTACATTTTGGTGCTTCTCGCCCTCTCCACAACCAGACATGCAGGGGCACAGAGAAAGCAGACCCCTCTCCCCACTCAAAAAACCGGTCAATCTGATTGTTCTGAACCTCTAAGCCTGTGAGTTTCAGATTTCATCAAGTCTCCTCTCCTGTCAGTTCTTCTTTATTCCAGATAAGCTCCCTGATCCTTAGAGGCCACAGATAATTTCAGTAGAAGTCACTGGAGGCTCAGTGCCGGGGTAAATCAGTCCATTTATTGAAGTCTCTAAATGTGGATTTAGGGTGAACTGTTGGTCCTTTTGGGAGTTGTGCCATTGAACTTAGTAGCACCAAGATTTCACCCTGGGTGTTTAACATGCAGCTCCGAGCTGTGAAAATCACGGCTTCCAGTTCTGCTACAGAGAGCTCAAAGAGTCTGAAGGAAACCCTCAGTTTATGTGGCATTCTGAGACCGGGGGCATGAAAGATGGAGATTTCACTGTCTATAACCCTGGTAACACACATACACACTGCAGAGGCTTTGGCTGCACTTCCTAAAAGCAATGAGGTTGCTGAATTGGAAAACATGAGTGAACCAGAGGGAAAACCACACAGCCCAAAGAAAGGAAGCTACAGAGATAGATAGGACACATAAGAGACAAGGAACTGATCTTAAAAACAAATAATTGTCTAAACTATTTCCAATACATTTGTAGTTCCAATTTTGTCAGGTAAATCCCTTGGTGTTTCTGACAATACTGAGCAGTTCAAGTTGCTGTGCTGGTAAATTGCTGCCCAGATGGTTCTGGATTTGAACCCTGGAACCCTTCTTAGGCCCTCAGCACTAATGTTAATGTGGAAACAGGCAACTCACCGAAATCCTGCTCAGCAGAGAGAAAGGAAATCTCCTTATAGCAACAGGAAGGCAGAGCCCTGAGACTCAGCATATAATTTTCACGTCTGACATTCAATATACTTGACAGAGTCCTTTATGATTCCCCCTACAGTCCCTGCAGACTCTGAGGACAACCAGAGAATTCCCAGGAGCAGCTGGAAGAGCAGAAAAGTGACCTTGGAGAACTTCAGCCTGAGAGCCTCTCCTGGGAGTGAAAAAGTGATTTGCCGATAAGAAAGTCTCAGATTGTCAGGGGAAACCGAGTCTCACAGATTTGATAGAGTGGTCCGGCTCTACTGAAACCCTGGAGAGAAAAGAAAGAGCCAAGGCTTAGACGTACTCATTGATCTATCAGCATTTCCCTGCTGCTGCCCATTGTCATAGAATCTGAGCAGCTCCTGCTCCCCTCCCGGCTGAGGAGCCCTGCGCTGAATCTCTGATAATGCAACATGCAATGGAAAGGCTCTCGCACATCCTTGTTTCAAACACACAGTAATAGCCCCTCCCATCTGATAACCTCTCTCTGATCAGGGGCATCACAGATTTCCCCTGCTTAGTCATAACCCGCCCCCCCCCCCCCATAGTGCAGTATCGTGCCATGGGCAAGGCCAGCTTCCTGAGTCCCTTCAGTGATCAGCATGTGCCCAGAAGCCTGGGGACTGCTAGAGTCACTGCACAGGCTGTGATTAAGATGGGGGGTGGAGGGAGATGTTCAGGGCTAGTGCAGATGCATTCCAATCCAGTACAAGATGAGATACTTTGACAAAATAATGAACAGGGATGTTTTGTCTACAATATCAGGAACAAGAGGAAGTAACAAACAGAAGTTGTGAGGCACAAAATATGGTACGTTAATTGTTTATCCCCCAGTTGTTTGTCTCAGTTTATACATTTTGGGGTACCTCACCTTAACCCTGCCTAGAGGACAGCAGAGAGTCCTGCTGCTGACTGAGACAATCAGCACCCATGTGTTAGTGGACCTGTAACCATGTAGGTAAGACACTAGGGCTACACTTGCAGGGTAATAAACCTGGCCAAGAGCCTTTTTCACCAAACCATGCCTGTGGTCTTTCTTTGTGAGTAACATCGAGCTTTGCTGAATGAGAGGAGGGATAGCTCAGTAGCTTGAGCATTGGCCTCCTAAACCCAGGGTTGTAAGTCCAATCCTTGAGGGGACCACTTAGGTAGATAGCCAGGTCCCTTCCAGCACTGATATTCTATGATTCATAATTTTGTGTTTGTCTGCTAATACTAATAACACGGGAGATGCAAGGACAGAAGCACTGAATAGCCTGAACAGTGTTACTGAGGAAACAGAATTCAGCATGTAACAATGGCCAGCTGACACTCTGGGCAGGAGGCACAACAGTCAGTGACTTGGTCCAGACAGTGGATTTGAATAACTGTGTAAAGTTTGCCCCCATTTCTTTGTATAAAATGGCAAAACCCCTTGAATTAACCAGGCAAGACTTGGTAAAGTTTATATTTTTTACTGAAACTGAAAGAACATTGCCGAGCTCCTCTGCCATCCTCTCAGCAGCCAATGCCTGGCTGTGGATCACACAAAGATTTCAGGTTCCTATGGAGGCCATTTCTTATACCCTCGTCACAAGCCCACAATGTCGGCCCATCATAGACCATGCTCCACTGTGGCAAATTCCAAAGCAGTGTCCCTAGTCAAGGCTTGTGTCTTAGACAAAATTATGTAATAGTTTAAAAAGCTTGTCACCTGTGGACAGAAAAGCAGAAATTTCTCTTTTAATTCTATTGCTGTAGCAAAATATACCCAAGCAGCTGTGCAGCATTTGGTATATTGGTAGACTCAGCTATCTGAATTGAATAAACCTCTACCCCAATATAACACGACCCGATATAACACGAATTCGGATATAACACGGTAAAGCAGTGCTCCGGGGGGACGGGGCTGCGCACTTCGGTGGATCAAAGCAAGTTTGATATAACGCGATTTCATCTATAACTTAGTAAGATTTTTTGGTTCCTGAGGACAGCGTTATATTGGGGTAGAGGTGTAATATGGGCCCTGATTAACACTTTCTAGGAACTGCTCTTTTACATCAGTGGCCACCTCCACAATAACTATGTGTGTAACTATGTTGTTAGGAAGTGGGATCGCATCTATCTGTGATGCTGCTTTCTCTCCTAGCATCAACGCACACATATCCGTTGCAGCTGGAAGTCATAGTTTCTCGTCTATGTTGTGTGGGTTGCCAACATTGGCAATGTGCAAAGCCACACAATAAGAAGCACCAGTAGCCTTCGTGATAGGCAGTGCTGTGCACTTCAACAACTTTTTTTGGGTCCTGTTAACTCATTGAGCTTCCTCTGAAAAAACTCATTGGGTTTAGATACTGTGGTGAATGGTGGTGGGCGGCGGAAGGGGAACACCACTCTCTGCATGTTCCAGTCATTCAGTTAGCTAAAATCTTTCTCAGTAGTTGTTAACTCTTTAGATCTAACTTTAATGGCCTTGCCTGCAAGGATTAAAATCATAGACAGTGAGTCCTAGACAGTCCCAGACTTTCAGGAATGTGTAAGGAAGCAGGCAGTGAGTTGGCAGGAGGCCAGGAGATCCTATGAAAACAAAGTGTGGGATTTTGAATTGGAAGCAGCAGCCCTTTCTGTTCTTGTGTTTGGGAGGCAGAGCAGCTGAAAGGAAATGAAATATGACCAAGGGCCAGGCCTGGAGAATCCAGCAACATCCATGCCTAGGAAAGGACTAAACCTGGAATTACTGATATGTGAGTAGACGAGGGAATGTTTAGTCAGACACGATCAGGTTTATTTCTTTATTTTGGGCTTGTTGGATTCTCTGTGCTGAGCACATGTAACTTCCCCCTTGTACGGTAGATTTTCAAGCTGAATCCTAGGGAAGCAGTTCTCTGTGTTTTTAAACTGTTTTTTAATGTTGTGCTATAACACCTAGCAACCAAACAATGTTTTGCCAGACCGATGTTCTTTTTGTTTAATAAAAATCACTCTTTTAAGAACATGATCTGATTCCTGTGTCCTAGAAGGTGGGAGGTTCTGTGTGCACGTGTCTGAGACCACTCAGCCAAATTGCTGAGAGGAGCAAAGTTCCACGTTCAGCTGGTATCAACAGCTGGATTCAAGCTCTCTCTGGGAGGGGGAAGGTTAAAAGAGCTTGAGGGTACCTCACAGGAAGGAATTCCCAAGTGTGCCTTCCTGGGGTCTCAAATTGGTTTTTGCACATGGGTGGTGGCAGCGATATCAACCCAAGGCCAAGGAATCTGTAATATTGGGGTGTTTATCACAAGTCTTTAGTGGCAAGTATTTTTAAAGTCTTTTGCAGGATCCACTTTCTGCACTCGAAGCATCAGAGTGGGAAAATAGCCTTGGCAGATACTAAGACAGAGTGTCTTGTTTCTAGATGCTGGGGTAGCTTGTAGGGCCGCATCCAGTTCTTTGCCAGTACTTCACTGCATAGACCACATGGAGGACTTGGGATGTCGGATGTGTCACAGTTGATAAGCGATCTCTCCACGGGACGAATGTAGAGCCCTGCAGAGCCCCATGCATTGATTCTTGCAGCATAGTCTCCGTTTACATATAGCCCCATCTCATGAGAATGTAACAACTGTGACACTACAGAGCCCACTTCTTTTGACTCTTTGAAAAAAAAATGCCGCCTTTCAGATCACTGCCTTTGTATGGCAGACTGTATATGTTTCTGAAGCTTTTCCCCTATATTTTTCCTGTCCCTTACTCCATTTTTGGTGATTGTAGGGTCTCTCAAACCCTGGAAAACTGTCTGCAAGGAAGACAGAAAACTGCATCTGCCTGCTCACTGGACGACAAAAATGAAAATGTTGTGTAATATTCCAATGTAAATGAGAAAGACCGAGACACAACTTTGCTTATTCTAATGTCCCTAGTTCACTTTCCCTCCTTCTTTTAACTTTATGCCGCTTATTCACCTATGGCATTTGCATATCTCTGCTTTTTGGCTGATGTCTGGCTCCTAGTTGTGGGACTCTGCCAGCTGATGCTGGATCAACTCAGCTCAGGATATAGGTGTTGGAACTAGGGGTAGTGAGCGTGCTGCAGGCCCGCCTGGCTTGAAGTGGTTTCCATCATATATAGAGTTTACAGGGTTCTTTTTCAATATTTCTGAGCACTCCCACTACAAAATTGTTCTTGCACCTACAACTAAGAAGGCTGGAAGTTCTGAGGCGAGGGCCCCTTTTTATTTGTGCTTCTGTTTTTCGCTGATGAGTGTCAGGAAGTAGGGGCTTTGAGGGAGAGGAGGTTAGGGTGAAGAAGTGGAGAGGAAAGACTCAGCAAGGGATTTATCAAATAGCAGGCAGGGGGCCTCAGACACACGGTGTGGAGAAGAGGAGGGAGTTGGAACTCAGTGAATGCCGTGGCGACCGGACCAGACTAGGCAACGGAGGGTGGATGAGGGGAAAGTCGGTGAGTCTTTGTAATGGTGACACAGTTGGGCCCAGGATTCCTGGCAGGCTGAACCCCCAGTCTCAACAGGCTCACTTAGGACAGGGACTAGGGTGCCCATGCTCCAGGGTACTCGCTTCATACTGGACGCTTCCTTGACCCACTGATCACTACATAAACTTCAAACCAAATATAATTTATTAAGCAGCAACTGTAAGAAAAATAAGGGAAAAATGTGACATTTTCAGGAAACAAGGAACCCTGCTCTGTGGGCACAGGGACATCACAAACAGCTGTGTCTGGGACCTAAGGAAAGTTTGAAGTCTGTTCCTCACAAGTCCCTGACCTCCTGCCCAGGCCCTGGCTGCACTGCAGTGAAACCATGGGTCAGACACTTGATCTGGAAGTAGCCACATGTCCTCAGGCTCTAGGTGGCAGGACCCTTCTCCCCAGCATCTTCCCTCTTGTCCCACCCCTGTCTCCTCCGTGGAAAAGTACAATGATTAAGATGGATTCCAGTGTCATGTGACAGGGTCACATGTCTCAGAGACCTCGAGTCTCCATAATACCTGGGTTGGCCCTCACCTACACAGGAAGGCTTGCAAGCATACAGAGCCATTCACAGTTCATTGATTCTGAAGCACCCTTAATGGCTTCCACTTAATATGTTTACATCAGTGATACAAGTTTATATCTTATTCTCCTAACTCCCGATATAGAAATAATACATGCAAACGAATGGGATGAACACACTCAGTACATTACAGGCTTTCTAATGATACCATATGTAATGAAGCAGCCTCTGACAGGACACTACTGAGAGTATCAGTACAGGACAAATTGCTTAGAGCAGGGCAGTCACAGCCCAAGCCTGGGTGACCTTCACTATTAAAGCACATCAAACCAGCCAGACAGAGAGGAATTCGGTTTTACCCCACTGGCTAACCAGAAGTCACACAAGCAAGTCCCTCGGATACTCCAATGCCCTTGTATCACCACCAGCACCACTCCTTATGGGGATGAATGGTTATGAAAAGCAATACCCCAGAAAAAGAAAAAGGGTTCTCCTGATCCCAAAGGACCAAGCACCACATCCAGATCAATAGACACATTTGATCTTTTCCACAAATCACACTGTTGCCAGTCCTTTAGAATCTAAAATCTAAAGGTTTATTCATAAAAATAAAGAAATATAGATGAGAGTTAAAATTGGTTAAATAGAATTAATTACATAGAGTCATGGCAAAGTTCTTGCTTCCGGCTTATAGCAGTGATGGAATAAACTGTTGGCTTAAGTCAAGTCACTGGAGTACACCCACAGCTTAGATGGATCATTCAGTCTTTTGGTCACAACTTCAGTGTAGCTTCTCGGCTCTATGAGCTAAGAGGTGAAAACATTATCTAAAAGTTCCTTCAGAGGTAAGAAGCAGGATTGAAGACAAAATGGGGGGGTTTCCAGGGCCTTTTATATCCTCTGCCATGTGGAAGGACACCCTGTTAGGATATAGATATTCAGGCCTGTCTGCAAAGGCCTATACTTTAAGAATTTAGGTGTATTCTTATCACTTAGCTAGTTATAGAGGTATAAAAGAAAGAATCAAAATCACTGTCTGTGGAATGGCCTTCTCTTACTGTGACAGGCTAAGGCCTTCAGCTAAGATGTAGTTAGGCAGCCATAAGCTGGGAAGTGTATGGTCACATCCCCACATTCCAAACTAATCACATTGAAATAAGGTGCTATTGGCTGTTAGGAATACAGTCCTGTCCTGATATTCCATCACCTCCAGAGAAAGGGTAAAGCCTAGAAGATGTAAAAGGAAACTTCGTTTGATAGCAGCCTGTCTGGCAAGAACTCACTTATCAATAGACACAGCTGGAAAACCCTTATGTCTGTACAGATGTAGTTGTGAAATCCTCACTTCTGTATTGTTTTGTATGTTTATTTGCATGGTCTCTGTCTGGTTCTGTGATTGTTTCTGTCTGCTGTATAATTAATTTTGTTGGGTGTAAACCAATGAAGGTGGTGGAATATAATTGGTTAAATAACCATGTTACAGTATGTTAGTAACAGATGTTTTGGAGCATGAGCTTTCGTGGGTGAATACCCACTTCGTCGGATGCAAGTACAACTTGCATCCGACGAAGTGGGTATTCACCCACGAAAGCTCATGCTCCAAAACGTCTGTTAGTCTATAAGGTGCCACAGGATTCTTTGCTGCTTTTACAGAACCAGACTAACACGGCTACCCCTCTGATATGTTAGGATTGGTTAGTTAAATTTCAGTAAAATGATTGGTTAAAATATAGCTAAGCAAAACTCAGGTTTTACGATATAGTCTGCAGTCAATCAGGAAGGGGGCAGGGAATGGGAACAGGGACTGGGGATGGGGGAATTAAAATCATGTCTTGCTAAAGGGGGGAATGGGAACAGGGACACAGACAAGGCTCTGTGGTGTCAGAGCTGGGAAGGGGGACACTGAGGAAGGAAACTGGAATCATGCTTGCTGGAAGTTCACCCCGATAAACATCGAATTGTTTGCGCCTTCGGACTTCGGGTATTGTTGCTCTCTGTTCATGCGAGAAGGACCAGGGAAGTGAGAGGGTGAAGGAATAAGCCCCCTAACACACCCCTCTGTTCTTACTGTGGAAAATCAACGCAGCAAGATGGAGTTTGGAGTCACCTGGGCAAGTCACATGTCCATGCCTGACTCAGTTTGCAGGCAGCAGCCATTGCTCACATGCTATCTTGAATGTCCCAGGAAGGCTCCTCAGATGTTGATTGGTGTCTCCCAAGGTCCTTTTTCAGTTAAGTGATTCTTGATTGGGCTCTTACTCAGAATAATCCTTTCTTAAGAAGCTGACCAAATGCTTCACTGATGCTACTTAGAATCAAACACATTGAGATACAAGTACATAGCTGTAGCGAGATGGTCACCCCGCTCTGGCCCTGAAGAGGTTAAATCAGCCCTGGAAAGGGCTGCAGCTGGGAAAAGCTGGGCTGATGGGGAGAGCAGCAACAGCTGTGGCCAGCTTAATCAGGGCCCAGCTGACCCTTATATGACGGTTGTGGGCCAGAAGCCAACATACACACTCTCTCGCTGGCTTCTTGAGAGAGAAGGACCTGGGTGCCTGGGAGCTGAGGAGGATATCTGAGGTGGAGCAGGGCTGGGGAAGGGCAGAGGGAGCTGGGGAGCTCTAGCCAGGAAAAGCCCCAGGCTGCAGGCCTTGCTAGAAGGGCCAAATAGGTACTGGGCTGCAGAGGGGCAGCCCAGAGACAGGCAAAGGCAGCAGGTCCTAACCCCCTTGCCAGTGATGAATGGTTTATACACTGCAGTCTGCCCCGGTGAGCGGGGGCTAGGAGATGACTGGCAGTAGCCACTGAGGCAACGTAGGTTTAGAGGGTTGGGGTTCCCCTGGGAGGGAAGACCCAGAGCAAGGGGGTATTGTGGTGGACAGAACCCCTGGGAAAAGGTCACCAGGGTCTGGGAGAGACACGGGGTCAGCAGCAGGTGAGACACTGGCCTGCAGATGGCGCTCTGAGCTGGAAAGAGCTCCTTCCCGAGATGACCAGAAGGAGGTGCCATGTCAGTGAGTCGTCGCCCAGCCACAATAGCTCATATTCATAACTTCAAATACAAAAAGATACACACATACAGACAACATAATCATAACCAGAAAATTACAACCTTTTCATAGACATCTTACTTAACCGCATTTATACAAGATTTTTTGCAACTATTGAACCTTCATTGCAACAATGATCTGTACAGTCACAGTTCATGTCATTAATGTCCTAACATACAAGAGACCTTCTGCACAAAGCATATTCCAGTTACATCATATTAACATTCATGAGCATATTTCCATAAAGCATATGGACTGCAACATCACACCCCTCTTGTCAAGCAGGTTTAAAGTAAGTTGCCCCAGGCGAACACATTCTGTAGGTGTATTTGCCCACTTTGTCACAAAGCTCTTTGGTTTTGACCCCATAAATGATAGGGTTGAGCATGGGGGGAATAACAAAATAGACATTGGCCAATATGATGTGAACCTGGGGAGCAAAGTCATGGCCAAACCGGTGTACCAGAGTGGAGAAGAATCCGACAGGATAAGCCATCATCATCACACAGAGGTGGGCTGTGCAGGTGTTGAGGGCTTTCTGGTGGGCTTCCTTGGAGTTGATTCTGAGGATGGCCCTGATGATCAGACTGTAAGACAGGGCAATGATTGTCAGGTCTGACCCCATGACTACAAATGCCATTGCCAAACCATACATCCTGTTGATTGTGATGTCCCCACATGATAGCTTTGCCACAGCCATGTGGTCACAGTACATATGGGGGATAATGCGGTTGGCACAGTATGGAAGCCTGATTAGGAGCAGGGGCAGGGGCAGAATGAAGAGAACAGCTCTTATCAAACCCACGAGCCCTAGCTTAGCTATTCGTTTGTTGGTGAGGAAAGTGTTGTATCTCAGAGAGTTACATATGGCAACATAGCGATCAATGGCCATTGTCACAAGGATAGCTGAGTGCATAATAGAAACCGCATGAAGGAAGAACATCTGGGTGAGGCAGCTACCCACAGTAATAGCTTTCAAATTGAACCAAAATATCAACAGTGCTTTTGGAACAACAAAGGTAGATGTGGTGATGTCTGTGAGCGCCAGCATGCAGAGCAACAGGTACATCGGCTTGTGCAGGCTCTGCTCTTTCCCTACAATAAAGAGAAGTGTGAAATTTCCCAACAGGCAGATAATGTAGAACATAGAGAAAGGGATGGACATCCAGATGTGAGCAGCTTCCATACCAGGGATGCCCACTAGGATAAATGTTGAACGGTCAGAGGGAGTGAGGTTGAAATCTGCCATGCGGGTGGAAGCGTTGATCTGGCTCAGTAAAGCTCAAGGTGCCTGTGAAGGGAGAGAAGGACAGCAAGGAGGCTTACACACTGTATAAAAAATAATGAATTGAATATTTTATAGTGATTACCAATCTAGAAAGAGGGGTGAGCAATGATGTGGCAATATTTACAGATGGCATCAGATTAGTTAGGTGATAGTCAATTCCAGAGGAGACCTCAGATGGAGCTAACCAAGCCAGGAGAATGGGCAGCATGATGGCAAGTGAATGCCAATGTCATTAGCTGGAGGGAAAAGCTTGAACTCCTCAAAAACCTTACAAGGTTCTAATTTAAATGTATGAACTCAGTACAGGGAAATGGACACAGGAGCGGCTCTATGTATTTTGCTGCCCCAAGCATGGCAGGCAGGCACTTTTGGCAGCCTGCCTGCTGGTGGTCCGCTTTTCACGTGGATTCGGTGGTGCGCCTGCAGGTGGTCCGCTGGTCACACAGATTCGGTGGCATGCCTGTGGGAGGTCTGCCGGTGCCGCACCATCGGCGTACCCGCTGCCGAATTGCCACCAAAGCTGCAGGACCAGTGGACCTCCTGCAGGCACTCTGCCAACAGCCGCCTGCCTGCTGCCCTCACAGCAACCGGCAGGCTGCCCCCCGCGGTTGCCGCCCCAGGCACACGCTTGCTGCGCTGGAGCCTGGAGCTGCCCCTGAATGGACGTCATGGTACACAGCTCTGTGAAACTTTGCTCACAGTGCAAGCATGGACAGAAACTAAGCAAACATTGGAATCCAGAAGGAGTGTGGTGGGAAACCATACAGGAAGTACAATGCCGTGAGATCAATCAGTCAATGTTTCACCCTCCTGTGGACTCCTCTGTGTAGTACTGGGCACCCTTCTCACCCAGGATATTGCAGAACTGGAGGGGTTCAGGCCAGGACAAGAAGAATGATCCAGGGCTCAGGGAAACTCTCATACAACGAGAGGTTGAAAGAACTGGGATAGTTATCCTACAAGGAATATGAATAAGAGGGGCTATGAAAAAGTCTATAAAATACTGAAGATAGAGATGTAGTTGAGGCCACAAACAAGGATGAATCAGGAGCAGTTTAGACATTTACATGGATAGTGAGACTATCCAGTTACGATAGTCAGATTTTACTAAATATTTTGGAACGCCTATGTTCCAACGTGTCTTAAGGAACAAGCCAATCTGTTAGACATAGGGTGACACCCACATCACGGTCAAATAACAAACACCCCAGCTATCTAATACTGGATTCCTTACACCAGTACTCCCCTCAGGGCCCCCTGTCCAGAGCAAGCATACAATACAGGGTTGAAACTGAGGTTTTGAGTCATTTAACCATCTTTTAAGAAGGGAAGAAGGATAATGTGGGGAACTACATCATCATGCCAGTCCCTGGAGAAATCACAAAATGTAGGTTCTCAAGGAATCCATGTTGAAGCACTTGGAGGAGAGGAAGGTGATCAGGAACAGTTAAAATGGATTCACCTAGGACAAGTCATATACCAACATGATGGCCTTCTATATCGAGATAACCGGCTCTGTGGATATGGGGAAAGCGGTAGCTGCGATATACCTTGACTTTAGCAAAGCTTTTTATATGGTCTTTCAGAGTATTCTTGCCAACAAGTTAAAAATGTATGGGCTGGATGAACTGACTATAAGGTGATTAGAAAGCTGGCTAGATCATCGGGCTCAATAGGTCGTTTTCAATGGGTCAATGTGTAGTTGGCAATGAGTATCAGGCAGAGTGCCTCAGGGGTCCATCCTGGGGTTAGTTTTCTTCAACATCTACATTAATGATCTGGATGATGTGATGGAGTGCACCCTGAGCAATTTCTGGATGACGCTAAACTGTGGGGAGAGGTAGATACACTGGAAGGTCCTGTGCTTAGAACGGAAAAATCCCATGCACGGCTACAGGCTGGAGACTGACTGCTAAATGGCAGTTCAACAGAAAAGGATCACAGTGCATTGGGTTGCATTAGTAGGAGCACTGCCAGCAGATTGAGGGAAATGAGTATTCCCCTCTATTCAGCACTGGTGAGGCCACATTTGGAGTACTGCATCCAGTATTGGGCCCTCAATTACAGAAATGATGAGGACAAGTTGGAGAGCATTTAGCAGAGAGCAACAAAAATGATTAGGGGGCTGGGGCACATGACTTACAAGGCGAGTCTGAAAGAACTGGGTTTATTTAGTCTGCAGAAGAGAAATGTACGAGGGGATTTGATAGCAAACTTCAGCTACCTGAAGCGGGGTTCCAAAGAGGATGGAGTTAGGCTGTTCTCAGTGCTGGCAGAGGACAGAACAAGGAGCAATGGTCTCAAGCTCTGGTGGGGAATGTCTAGTTTGAATATTAGGAAACACTATTGCACTGGGAGGTGTGGTCGATACACTGGAGGGTAGGGATAGGATACAGAGGGACCTAGACAAATTAGAGGATTGGGCCAAAAGAAATATGATGACGTTCAACCAGGACAAGCGCAGAGCCCTGCACTTAGGACGGAAGAATCTCATGTACTGCGACAGACTAGGGACTGAATGGCTAGGCAGCTGTTCTGCAGAAAAGGACCTAGGGGTTACAGTGAACGAGAAGCTGGATATGAGTCAACAGTGTGCCCTTGTTGCCAAGAAGGCTAACGGCATTTTGGGCTGTATAAGTAGGGGCATTGCCAGCAGATCGAGGGACATGATCATTTCCCTCTATGCAACATTGGTGAGGCCTCATCTGGAGTACTGTGTCCAGTTTTGAGCCCCACACTACAAGAAGGATGTGGAAAAATTGGAAAGAGTCCAGCGGAGGGCAACAAAAATGATTAGGGGGTGGGAGCACATGACTTATGAGGAAAGGTGGAGGAAACTGGGATTGTTTAGTCTGCAAAAGAGAAGAATGAGGGGGGATTTGATAGCTGCTTTCAACTACCTAAAAGGGGGTTCCAAAGAGATGGATCTAGACTGTTCTCCGTGGTACCTAATGACAGAACAAGGAGTAATGGTCTCAAGTTGCAGTGCGGGCGGTTTAGGTTGGATATTAGGAAAAACTTTTTCACTAGTAGGGTGGTGAAGCACTGGAATGGGTTACCTAGGGAGGTGGTGGAATCTCCATCCTTAGAGGTATTTAAGGCCAGCTTGACAAATCCCTGTCTGGGATGATTTAGTTGGGGATTGGTCCTGCTTTGAGCAGGGGGTTGGACAGGATGACCTCCTGAGGTCCCTTCCAACCCTAACCTTCTATGATTCTATGATTCTATCCTGGGATTAATGTCTGTGTCCTGGTGGCCCGCTGTTTCCGTCAGCTGCCAGCAGCTCCTACACATGACAACTGTATTTATCAAGGCCCTCTGTGACAGAGGGACAGTTCCAATGCCCTGGAACTGCTCAGCATGAAGCTAGCCAGGACTCTGTGTAGCACGATTCCCCGCAGGGCATGCTGTCCTGGGCAAGGACCCTGCTTGTCTTTGGTCGTTCTGGTATAACCCTGGAGCATTCAACATCCATATTCCCCCCCATGCACCTCCCCTGGGTGGGGGAAGACAGAGGGCCCTGCACCCTACTTCTGCAGTCAGCAGCACTTGATTCACACACCCCTTTGTGGCAAAAGCACAGACATCCCAAGATGTAGTCCACAGTTATGTGGTCCTTATAGATTCATAGTGTCCATTACTTATAGTGTGCCTGGAGCATTCTCAGGAAGCCTCACCAGGTGGGAGATAAATTTCTCCTAAGGCCTATTGTTTTCTCTCATGGCTCATTGCCTGGAATAGGCCCTACCCAACCAGCTATCTTCGGCATTACCCAGGTATAACTACATTTGAAATAAACCGATGTCGTCAATATTCATAACTTCAGATACAAAAATCATACATGCATACAAATAGGATAATCATATTCAACAAATGATAACTTTTCCAATGACATCTTATATGATTCATCATGCATAAAATGTATAATATTTATGCTATAATCATATAATTATAATATACTAGCATCACTATGAACAGTATGGGTTGCTGTATCACATAAAGATGAATTTTTTCTACCAGCGATAGGCCTGAAGTTACATAACGACAATAACAAGAAGAACAACAACTGGAAAAATAACTGAATAAAGGTTGTGACACCCAGACTGCAGTTCTGTTGCTTCTCAGGGCAAACACACCCTGAGACCCTACTGCTGCATTCGGCACCAGGAAAGGTCCCAGCACTGGCCTTAGACCATCATTCACAAAGAAAAAATAAATTTCAGCATCACTGCCTGCCTGTCCATGTACATGCTGCTCCCTGCCACACAACCACCATCACTGCCCGTCTATCTCTGAACACAGCGTCCTGCCCCCACAGCCTCCGGCACTACTCACCTCCCTGTGTACACATAATTCCCTGCCCCACAACCCCGAGTGCTGGTGACTTGTCCATGTAGACCCCCACCCCCAGAATTACCATCGCTGCCACACAGTGATACCCCTCACCCAGGGGCAAAACCAGTTACCAGACCCCACAGCGACAGCTCACGGAAACACCTCCACAGACTAGGTTAAACTCAGTGTCTGCCTGCACTGGGTAAAAGGGGGAGATCAGGCTGAACAGCCTTTCTGGGGGTGAAGGGAGACCCAGCAGCAGCTCTGCCTCTGCAGGGAAGCAGAGGGACAGACTTGGTGGGAGGGAGAGAGGATGTTGAGACTAAAAGGAGCCAGTGTGAGCAACTATTCCCCCAAAACTCTTCGGTCTGTGCATGAGGCAGTATGTCCACTCCCTCATTCACACAGCTTTAGTGCTCTGTGGCAATGTGATACGGATACCGAATGGGCACTCCATTGACACAGGTAATGCTCACCCAATTAGAACCCCACCCTACCGGGTGTCTCCTCATGCCCAAGCTGCTATAGAACGGGAGATCCAAAGCATGCTACAGATGGGTGTATAATCCGCCCCTCTAATAGTGCATGGGCATCTCCAGTGGTTCTAGTTTCCAAACCAGATGGGGAAATACACTTTTGCGTGGACTACCGTAAGCTAAATGCTGTAACTCGTCCCAACAACTATCCAATGCCACACACCGATGAGCTATTGGAGAAATTGGGACATGCCCAGTTTATCTCTACATTAGACTTAACCAAGGGGTACTGGCAAGTACCGCTAGATGAACCCGCCAAGGAAAGGTCAGCCTTCATCACCCATGCAGGGGTGTATGAATTTAATATGCTTCCTTTCGGGCTGCGAAATGCACCCGCCACCTTCCAAAGACTTGTAGATGGTCTCCTAGCAGGATTGGGAGAATCTGCAGTTGCCTACCTCGATGATGTGGCCATTTTTTCTGATTCATGGGCAGAACACCTGGAGCACCTGGAAAAAGTCTTCGAGCGCATCAGGCAGCCAGGACTAACTGTTAAAGCTAAAAAGTGTCAAATAGGCCAAAACAGAGTGACTTACCTTGGACACTAGATGGTTCAAGGAACTATAAACCCCCTACAGGCCAAAGTGGATGCTATCCAAAAGTGGCCTATCCCCAAGTCAAAAAACAGGTCCAATCATTCTTAGGCTTGGCCGGATATTATAGGCGATTTGTACCACATTACAGCCAAATCGCTGCCCCACTAACAGACCTGACCAGAAAGACACAGCCAAATGCAGTTAAGTGGACTGATTAGTGTCAGAAGGCCTTTAACCAGCTTAAGGCGACACTCATGTCTGACCCTGTGCTAAGGGCCTCAGACTTTGACAAACCATTCCTAGTAACCACAGATGCCTCTGAACGTGGTGTAGGAGCAGTTTTAATGCAGGAAGGACCGGATCAAGAATTCCATCCTGTCGTGTTTCTCAGCAAGAAACTGTCAGAGAGGGAAAGCCACTTGTCAATCAGTGAAAAAGAATGCTACGCAATTGTGTATGCCCTGGAAAAGCTACGCCCAAACATTTGGGGATGGCGTTTCCAGCTACAAACTGACCATGCTGCGCTAAAGTGGCTTCATACTGCCAAGGGAAACAACAAAAAACTTCTTTGATGGAGTTTAGCTCTCCAAGATTTTGATTTTGAAATTCAACACATTTCAGGAGCTTCTAACAAAGTAGCTGATGCACTCTCCCGTGAAAGTTTCCCAGAGTTGACTGGTTAAATTGTCATTAAAATGTAAAAGATCTTGAAGTTTTACATAATTAGTAGTATATGTAAAGGTGCATGTGTTTTATTAATCTGTTTATTCTAAAGTTTTAGGAAGAAATCACTGCCAGTATGGTTCAACACTGTCTGAGATTTGGGGGGCATGTCATAAACAGATAGTTAAGGGTTAATGCCTCTTTTACTTGTAAAGGGTTAAAAAGTTCACCTAGCCTAGCTGACACCTGACCAGAGGAACCAATGCGGGACCAAGATGTTTCAAAAGGAAGGAGGGAAGTTTTCTTTTGTTTAGAGTTTCAGTTTCAGCCGGAGTGAAAAAGATCAAGGAACCAGCCTCTTATCAGAGTAGTAAGTTTTAGAAAGGGATAAATAGGTTTATGTTTATTTTCTTTGTAACTTGTCTTGGTGCAAATTAAGGGAATTATCAAATTTGGGGATTCTTGTGTATAGTCTGTGAGATTAGCTGATATGCTGTCTCCCAGAGGTTGTTTTTTTTCTTTCTTTTAACTTTCTTTTCTTTAATTAAAAGCCTTCTTTTTAAGAACCTGATTGATTTTCCTTGTTTTAAGATCCAAGGGGATTGGATCTGGACTCACCAGGAATTGGTGGGCGAAAGAAGGAGGGATGGTTAAATTTTCCTTGTGTTAAGATCCAAGGGATTGGATCTGGACTCACCAGGAATTGGTGGGAGAAAGAAGGAGGGATGGTTAAATTCTCCTTGTGTTAAGATCCAAGGGATTGGATCTGGACTCACCAGGGAATTGGTGAAGGAGTCTCTCAAGGCTACCCAGGGAGGGGAAGGTTTTGCTGGGAAAGGGAGTGATCCAGACACTGAGAATTCTGGATGGTGGCAGTGATACCAGATATAAGCTGGTAATTAAGCTTAGAAGTGTCCATGCAGGTCCCCACATCTGTACCCTAAAGTTCAGAGTGGGGGTGAGTTCCTGCACCTCCCTGGTCAGATTTCCAACACTGCCTGGTTTCCTCTAAGCCAGAGACATGCTCTTATCTTTACAGCCTTTTGGTGGTTCCCATCCTCCCCAGAACCAGAGATGCAGGGGCACAGAGAAAGGAGACCCCTCTCCCCACCTGAAAAAAACTGTTATCCTCATTGTTTGAACCTCTGAGCTTGTGAGTCTGAGATTTCATCAACTCTCCTGTCAGTTCTTCTTTAGTCCAAATGAGCTCACCCATCCTTAGAGGCCACGGGACGACTCCAGTCGAAGTCACTGGAGGCTCATGGACAGTGTAAATCAGGCCATTTATTTAAGTCCCTACAAGTGTATTTAGGGTGAACTCCTGGCTGTGTTGAGAGTTTTACTATTGATCTTTCAGCCTCTGGCTCTGAAAATCATGGCTTTGGGTCCAGCTACAGAGAGGGCTATTCTGTTAGGGTGCTGAAAGAGTCTGAAGGAAATCCCCAGTTCACCTGGTGTTCTGAGACCAGGTATGGAAGATCAGGGTTTTAAAACACAGCAACCCTTCCTCTCTCAGACACCTGGGTGAATTCTAAGTGGCGCACAGAAGGCAGAACGTGAGAGCAGAATCTGGCCAGTGTGTGACTCATTCGTCTTGTGAACTCTCTGATAACACAGATACCCATTGCAGAAGCTTTGGCTGCACTTCCTAACAGGGCAGTGACATTGCTGATTTGGAAAACTTGAGCAAACCAGAGGAAAAAACACATGGCTGAAAAAACAAAGCTACTCGCACAGATAGAAGGACACAGTAAGAGACAAGGATCTGATCTTAAAAACAAGAATTTCTCTAAACTATTTCCAGGACATCTGTAGTTCCAAATTTACCAGGTAATTCCCTTGGTCTTTCTAACAATACTAAACAGTTCAAGTTGCTGTGCTGGTGAATTCCTACCCAGATAGTTCTTGACTTGAACCCTGGAACCCTTCCTGAGCCCTCAGCACTAACTTTAATGCAGAAACAGGCAACTCACCGAAATCCCACTCAGCAGAGAGAAGAAATCTCCTTACGGCGACAGGAAGGCAAAGCCCTGAGAATCAGCATATGGATCTCACATGTCTGAGACTCAGTGTGCCAAACAACGACTTTTATGATTCACCTGAACAGTCCCTGTGGGCTCTCAGATTAGCCAGAACTCACTTACACTTCCCTCAGCTCCATGAACAGTGAGTGAGAAGCGCAGGAAATAGACCCTGTAAAAATTCAGCTTGAGAGCCTCCCCTGGGAGTGAAATCATTTGCCAATTCCCGGGGCTCAGATTCTCAGGGGAAATTTAGTCTTTCAGGCTGTTCAGCCTAACAACTGCCAATGGCTTTCTTTTCTGTGTGTAATGTACTGTCATCTGTGCTATGTGTGGGAATGCTGCCATAACATACAAGACCAAAAATCATTTTCAATTGATTGTAGCAGAGTATCGCTGCATACCACCTAGGCAGTTGTAATATTCATTCCATAAGACTCTGAAATTCACTGCCACCCTCTGGAGCCCAAAAGTTTTCCCTCCCCTTGATGTGGGAAGAATATGCAACAAGCCTGTGTTAATCAAACTGAGATTTTCCCCAGACACTTCTCTCAATGGATGACTGATTTAGATAAAGCAAAAACAAGTTTAAATACTGAAAGAGATTTTAAGTTACTATACTTGATAGCAAACAGATCAAAGCAGATTACCTATTAAATAAACCAAACCACAAACTAAGCCTAAAATACTACCTAGATGGAATATGAATTAAGAATTTCTCACCCTGGCTGGTGGTACAAGCAATCCACCAGGTTTCCATACCAAGCTAGTAATCTGTTTAGCCTGGGACCAGCACTTCCCCCAGTTCAGTCTTTGTTCCTCAGGTGTTTCCAGGAGTTCTCTTGTGTGGGGAGTGAGGCCACTAGATATTGTCACACTCCATACTATATAGCTTTAACATATGAGGGGAATCCTTTGTTCCAAAAAAATGTCCCAGTCCTATTTGTGGAACAATACAGGTACCTAAAATGAGATTCAGTGTCATGCGGTCTGGTCACATTCCCTTGTATGCGCTGCTGAGTCTTAGTGGCCATTATCCACAGGGGGTCTGGAGGTTCTCAGGAAGGCTCACCAAGTGGGAGATAAGCTTCTCCTAAGGCCTATTGTTTCCTCTAATAGCCCATTAACTTGAATAGGCCTTCCAAACTCCTTCAGACTGAAAGCGTTCTGGCTAGTGGTTGTCACTCCGGTGTAACTTCCTTTGAAATACTGATACATAGTCAACAGCAAATCATAACTTTTCCAATGACGTCTTATAAGACATATCTTGTACAAAATACATTATATATGTCATAATTATATCAGGGGGAGGGATAGCTCAGTGGTTTGAGCATTGACCAGCCAAATCCAGTGTTGTGAGTTCAATCCTTGAAGGGGCCACTTAGGAATCTGGGGCAAAATCAGTAGTTGCTCTTGCTAGTGGAAGGAGGGGGCTGGACTTCATGTCCCTTCCAGTTCTCTGAGATAGGTATAGCTCATACGACTAAGAAAAATATGCAGTGCAGTGTTACAATGGGGTTTTGAGGAGGACTCCCTCCTTGGCTTTTAAAGATTCAAATGATAGCAGGAATGCACATTAAAAAACAAATACAAAATGATAGGGTGTGAATTAGCTATTACCAAAACACAGCTGCTTCCCTTGAAAGGTAAAAGCAAATTTGTAATGGCTGTCCCAGTGTAAAAGGATAACAAAGAATGCATTGGCCAAATCAAAAAATGGAACCCACTTCCTCCCCCCCCTCCAACACACACAAAATGGATGCCATTGGTGGTGTCGCCTGATCCAAGGGGGCAGAAATTAACAACCAGCCTTCAGGTCTTGCTGTCACTCTCAAGGAACAGCCAGACAGCAACATTATTGGGGCTTAACTGTTTCACTAAAATCCCTCGGCTTTAAAAGCTCATTGATTGTTCCTTTCAGGCTGGCTTCTGCCTCTCTTCGATACCTGCACCACTTCTGGAGGGTGGAACAGGGCTGTAGCTAGGATCTCTGCCTCCCTTCGATACCTGCACCACTTCTGGAGGGTGGGAACAGGGCTTGTAGCTAGGATCTCTGCCTCCATTTTGCCACATTCTGTTTTATTTTTCGTCCACACCTTCCAGCGTTTCTCTGCAGTTGCCAAAATTTCCAAAGTCCACAAGAGCAAGTCCAATTCTTTGGATGCCTTAAGGGCTTCTATGTGGTTTCCAGGATGTGCCAGGAGGCATTTTCCATAGAACCTTGTGAGCAAAATTAACTAACGCTCTTAATTCTCTTAAGAGATCAGTGCTCAAAATTATTTCTCCTCCCAAATTCATTGAGCCAAATTGCTCTTTATGTCTCCTCTTCCACACCTAATACAAAAGTGAGCAATGCTCTTTGTATCATTAAACCCCTGTATGGTCTTAACTCCAGCAGGAGGACCAAGCAGGTTCTCATTCTGCGCACTCAACAAAGAAGAAATGATGTCTGTATCTAATAAAAAATTCTGTCCATATCCCCCTCCTTCAAACTTCACATAAAACATGAACTTTCCCCACCATTGGGGCCAAATGTGCCACTGTTGGGGGAGTTGGAGGTGCCTGGCCTCCCTATAGGAGGCAAATGGCTGTGGCAGCCGTGCACTGGGGTTTTCCTACGTGCTCAGCCAAACTTAACAAGACATCCAGAGTGGACAAGCCTTAGGGGCTGTCTCCAAATTTCCACCCACCAGAGATCAAGAAATGTGACTCAACCCTTGAACAGCCTGTCTTCATTCACTTTCCTTTTTTTTCCCCCCTTTTTGCTCTCCATTAAAATCTTATGCAGGAGGAGCCATGGCGTCAAACAAGATTGCTCCATGCAGAATCAAACTTTTCAGTCTTTGGGCCCAATCCTTCTTTTGCTAATTGATTGCTTTTCTCAAAACTGCTTCCCAGGCCCTAATCAGTATTGCCTGGAAACCATGGCTTCGAAGTCAGTGAATATCCTCAAGGGACAGAGGGAGAGAGAAAGAGGAGGGAGGGAGCTGGGGGGAGGAGAAAAAGTGCAGAGAGAAAAAGTGGAGAATAGGGGAGAGAAGAGAAGCAGCAGGGAGATGGGGGGATGAAGGACATAAATCCACACCGTGTAGAGGCCGAGCACAGGAGTTTATTACACACAGCGCTGGCGGAGTGTCACCTGGCTTCTTAGGCTCAGAGACACTGCCAATCAGTTGATTACAATAGAATATATAGATTTTCCATGGGCGGGGGAAAGTGACGGGGTAGGCAGTTCCACACCCCGGGGTAGGTTTTGCAGCAAGACAAGATAAGCACATTAGCCAGTGGTTAACAGGTTACATATTGTCTCCGCCCATGGTCTCAAGTTAGCAAGTTAACATTTAATTAATATTTTGATCAAATGTTATTAGTCTAAAATATATATGTTGAATTCTGATATGGGGTCCATAGGAATGGGTAGCTCCTTTGATTGTCCAGTGGGTACATTCCTAGGAGTTAAAGCAAAGAAAGATGGTTTTCTTTGTGTCTGAAGGCAGGCATTGGTCCTTTGGAAGGAGAGGTAGGAAGATGCCATATCTTATACTGACATGTGTCAACTTTTCATAACCTCAAGGTTGGATCTGTAGGAAGAACATCTCCCTATAGAAGAAACAAACACAAGGAACAGGGATTCTTTGTTCAATCTGCAACTCTAAATAAGACACAATTATTTAGTTCTTAGCTCCAACACCTGGCAATTTGCTGACCAGGCCTATCTTAGCAAGCAAGGCTTTCTGTTTACCCCACCTTTCTCTTAGCTGATCACTATTTGCTAGGCCTTTGGTCCCTTGACCATACTCTGGACTTTGGGTCTGGAAAAGAGCTGACACAATCCATATAGCAGGTTGTTATATAAAATGCACATGGATTTTAACCCTTCAGGGGAGAAGAAGCGGAGACAGCGGGAGTTAGAACAGAATGACTTAGGGAGAAAAGAAGCCTAAGCCACAAATCTAGAGGTTGGGCTCTGGAGGCCAGAGCATCTAGAACCTCTACCCCGAGCCCCTATCCTGGCTCCAACAGGAGAGTGGTAGTTGCTGCCACATCCACTGGTGTGAGACCAGCGGTGCCAGCTATCTTTGCCAGACATTCCAAGGATGTGCTCCGGATTAACAGGCCATCCACTTTTCCTTCAGCTCTAGTCTGGTCAGGGTGGAAGATCCTGACCACTACCTATTCTTCCCCTCCTGGGTTACCCGCCTAGGGACCAATCTCGCTTTCCATGGGGACTATGGGCATCTGCAGCTCTTCCGGAATTTCAAGCAATGAACCATATAGGGACTGCCCAAGAGTCGAAGGCTACAACTCCCATAAATTGTCACAACTATTCCCTTCTGCTCTCCCCACATGGGTTTGTGCACACAACTTTTATTCTTTCATTCACTGAGATCTGCCTGGATCTTATCCGGAAATTCCATTGGTACGGCTGTAACAGCATATTCGCTCTTGGTTTTCTGTTGTTTCAGTCCAGACACTTTCAGTTCCGACCTGTTATTCTCTATCTCCCAGCAACACTCATGCATCTGCAGTACCACTATCTGAGCTGCTCTCGGTCGGCATATATCTTTGTCTTTCTCAACTTTCTCTATTTCTGCCTTTAACTCCTTTATCTGCTTAGCTGCTTGCACCATTACCATATGCTTACAGAGCTGCAGGAATGCTCTGGGATAGATAAACCTCTGAGGTTTCCAAACACCATTGTCATGCACCTGCATGAGATCTGCTGAGTTCTGATACAAATCTTCTTCTAGCTTTTCTTTTTCTCCAAGTGTTCCCTGTCCGTCTAAACTATCTTTTTACTCAACAAGGCTTTTCAGCCAGACCCTATAGTTCAGTAATGGAATGTGACTGTAAATCAACCCGCAAACGACAGCATGGATCAACCTGCAAACTACAGCTTGAATTACAGGCTGTTGCCCTGTTTCACTGCCCCCTGTTTCACTGCCCCCTTCGCCTATTGCAACAAAGAAACATGCAAACAAACCACTTGCATTAATCGTTCCCGTCCCCTACACAGCTCCTGGCTAGCTCACCAAAATCTGTTACCCGGGTTTTCAGAACCCACAGCAGGGACAACTTAACTATTTCACTCCAGACAGTGTCAGCAATAAATCAGTGGGAACACAGCAGTTCTGTCTGATCAAGGATTAAATACAAGAAAGCATGGTCTTGTCTAATACTGCAGTTTATTGTAGTTAAGCACATACAAATATAAGCAATAGGTTTAGAGCATCCTAGATATTTATCTATCATCTGGAATGATATTGAGTAATTAATAGCAGGTTCACAATGGTCAGGTGCTCACCCGCTGGGTAGATAGGGTGTCAGGAAAACTCTCTCTCAAGATGCCATCAGAGGACTATTCCAAAGCACACTGTATTTGCTGATCTTTTATAACTTCTACAAAACACATAGGTCATAATGACCCCCACTCTATTATCACTTTTCCTAAATTTCAATAAACGTCCAATATCAAAGCCTTCTATACTCGGGGTTTACATACACTTATCTTATTTCATTCTCATGTATTTACATCTCAGGCCACTCCTCCCACTTTGATTAGCACAAATTGACAGCTAGATTTTGACCTTGCATCTAAAAGCCTTCTTTCCAATAAGCCCTTAACTATGTGGTATTCTATTTTATTAATTGATAGTGGCTGAGTGCACATCTTGTGGTTGCAATTGGCTTCATCACATTCTGGGGTACACACCCCTCAGATACTGGGAAACACAGATCATTCCTCAAAAACCCACAGTTTCACAACTCTGACCAACGAGCTCTAGTAGATTATCCTCAATACCTGTGGCAGCTTTCCTATTTTAGCACTTTCCAACTAAAATATAAATATTTGGTTTATCCTACAGGCTTATTGAAGGATTGGATGTAAAAAAATTGGGCCAATTTTGGTCACCGGATCACTGTACATATGATAAAGAAGTTCAGTATTGTATTTGCTTTTTTTTTCTCTTGCTATCAAAAAGTGTAGATTCAGTTATCTTCTTTTGGCCACAGAAAGGCTGAGTGACAGGGTGTGTGGATATGGGAGCTGATGAGTGAAGCTGAAAGAGGTCAGGTGATGGTCAGAGGGAGGGAAGTTAGTAACGGAGAGAGCAAAGCTTGGTGATGGAGTGATCAGAAATTGGGTGTGAGGAACTTTTCAGACTCTGAAATTCCACAATGCTGAGTTCAGCCAAACTGGGACAGAGCATCGTTGATTAATGACAAGATATCCTTTCCCCCTCTTGTCACACAGGTTTAAAATCAATGGCCCCAGGTGATCACCTTATACAAGTGTATTTACCCACTTTGTCACGAAGCTCTTTGGTTTTGACCCCATAAATGATAGGGTTGAGTGTGGGAAGGAGAAGGAAATAGAGGTTGGCCAAGATGATGTGAACATGGGGAGCGATACCCTGACCAAACCGGTGTGTCAGAGTGGAGAAGAGGAAGGTAGGATAAGACGTCAGCATCACAAAGATGTGGGCTGTGCAGGTGTTAAGGGCTTTCTGGTGGGCTTTCTTGGAGGAGATTCTGAAGATGGCCCTGATGATCAGGCCATAGGACAGGGCAATGAGTGTGAGGTCTAACCCAATTATTACAAATGCTACCACTAAGCCGTACGTCCTGCTGACTGTAATGTCCCCACACGACATCTTTGCCACAGCCATGTGGTCACAGTAAGTGTGGGGGATAACGTTGTTGGCACAGAATGGCTGCCTGCTCAGGAGCAGGGGCAGGGGCAGAACAAAGAGAACAGGTCTTATCAAACTCACTAGCCCTAGCTTAGCTATGCGTGCATTGGTGAGGATGGTGGCGTATCTCAGAGGGTTACATATGGCAACATAGCGATCAAAGGCCATTGTCATAAGGACGGCTGAGTGCATCATAGAACCCACATGAAGGAAGAACATCTGGGTGAGGCAGCCCCCCAAAGTAATGCTTTTCAAATTGAACCAAAATATACACAGTGCCTTTGGCATGATAGAGGTAGACGTGCCAATGTCTGTGAGCGCCAGCATGCAGAGCAACAGGTACATCGGCTTCTGCAGGGTCTGCTCCTTGCCTACAACAAACAGAACCATGAAATTTCCCAAAAGTCCAAAAATGTAAAATGTAGAGAATGGGATGGAAATCCAGATGTGAGCAGTTTCCAGGCCAGGGATGCCTGTTAGGATGAATGATGAGGGGTCAAAGGGGGTGAGATTGAAAGCTGCCATGGTGTGGTTTATGCATCCATCGAGTTCAGAAATGCTCAAGGTGCCTGTAAAGGGAGAGAAGCACAGTGAAGGGGGTTACACACTTTATAACAAATAGTACGGTTTATATTTTACAGTTATCACTAATCTAGAACTGAGGCTGAGCAGTGAGGTGGCAACATTTAGAGATGGCACCAGATTATTTAGGTCATACTAAAGTCCAGAGAAGTCCTCAGAGTGAGCTAACCTAGCCAGGTGAACGGGCAGCCTGATGGCAGATGAACTTCCATGTCAATAACTGCCACATATATGCCCACTGGAGGGAAAAGCTTGAACTCCTCAAACATCCAGCAAGCTTCTAATTTTACTGTATGAACTGAGGACAGGGACCTGGGAATCATGGTACACATGAGGACATTCAATTAAACTGAAATGTGGCAAATAAACAAAACAGATTTTAAAATTATTCTTTTTTTTTGCTCAGTGCCAAATTAGACTTAGGAACTCATTGCCCCAAGGCGTAGTTGAGGCCATGAGCCAAGTATGAACCAGGAAGAATTTGGACATTTACATGGATAATGAGACTATCCGGTTACGATTGTTACAGCTGAATAAATATTTTGCAAAGCTTTTACGCACTCAGGACAGTTAGATCATCCTTCACATACACCTACTCCTGGGTTTCTTATACCTTCTTCTGTAGCCCCTGGGGCTGTCACTGTCAGAGAGGACACTGGACTAGTTAGACAATGGGTCTGATCCATGATGCAATTGCTATGTTGGAAAGGAGCCAAGTTTCTCCCATGGAAACGGACATTATCATGCTGGGCTTTGACTTTGTGCTCAACAGAATGGTCACGAAGGGCACAAGGGTCAGACTCTTTCTTGCGGGCACCCAGATTTGTCTGAAGCATAAGTTGCAGGTGTTAACTGACAAGTGTAAGCAGAGACATTTCTCATGCCTGAATATTCATGCAGTTTGCAGATGACCCAAAAATTGGTGGATCGTAAATAATGAAGAGGACAGGTCACTGATTCAGAGCAATCTGGATTGGTTGGTAAACGGAGTCAAAGCAGATATAGCCATGTAGATATCTACATCTAAGATCAAATAATGTAGCAATGCTTACACGATGAGGGACTGCCGTAGCAAGTGCAATGACTCTGAACGAGATTTGGGGGTGTGAAGGGATAATTAGCCAAACATGAGCTCCCAGTGTGACCATGTGGCCAAAAGAACCAATGTGATTCTTGGATGATAACAAGGGAATCTCAAGGGGAAGTAAAGAAATTATTTTACCTCTATATTTTGCACCGGAATGATGGCTGTTTGAATTCAGTATCTAGTTCTGGTGCCCATGGATAAAGATGGATGTTGATACACTAAAGAGGGTTCAGAGAAGAATCACAAGAATTATTACAAGATTAGAAAACCTGCAGTGATAGACTCAAAGAGCTCAATCTGTGTCGTTTAACAAAGACGGTTAAGGGGTGACTTGATAACAGTCTGTAAGCACCTACACGGGGAACCAATATTTTATAACAGGCTTTTTAGGCTAGTATACAGAGATGTAACATGATCCAATGGCTGGTAGTTGAAGTTAAAGAAATTCTGACTGGAATTAAAGTATGAATTTTTTAAACAGAGAGAATATTTAAGCATTGTAGCAATTTACCAAGGGTCTTGGTGGATCCTTCATCAGTTAGAATTTTTAAAACAAGGTTGGATGTTTCTCTAAATGATCTGCTCTAGGAATAATTTGGGGGAAATTTTCTGGCCTGTGTTATACAGGCCTGTGTTATACAGATTAGATGATCACAGTGGTTGCTTCTGACCTTGGAATCCCCGAACATATCCCCAGGAGTCAGCTAGAGGAATTTTGCCTGCAAGGTCATTTATGAGCTTACTGAAGACATTTTTTTTCTATTCATGACCACATTGAATTTAGCCCCATGGTGAGAAATTCTCATATGAATGCAGCACCTTGGAAACGTTACACTAGGTGTGTATTTCACAAGGCTGAGGAATCCCATGAGGCTCTGTGTGGATGATATGCATTTTAGGTGAGAAAAATAATGACCTGAGCCCATAAAATCTCCACACTGAGGAATGAATGTAGAACCCTCACCATTGACTAACTGAGCTGACTAGCATATGGTCCCAGAGCATCTTGGGTTTAACGTACTTGTCCCAGTGGCCCGCTGTTTCAGGCGACTGCCAGTTTCTTAGTCACATGGCAGCTGTATTTACCTAGGCCCTCACCTGTCCTAGAGTTGCCTGCTAATATTATATAATGTTCAGGCTTCTCAGCTTGTAAGTTGTTCCTGTGTAGCAATTCTTGAAGCACCACGCGGTATGTATGGGTCTATCACAGAGGTGGGCAAACTATGGCCTGCGGGCCACATCTGGCCTGCGGGACCATCCTACCCGGCCCTTGAGCTCCCGGCCAGGGAGATTAGCCCCCAGACCCTCCCCTGCTGTCCCTGATCCCCCGCAGCTACGCCGCCGCATGGATAGTGTGGCTGGCTCCGACCGGGCGGCAGGGCTGCGAGCTCTTGCAGCTCTGAGCAGCATGGTAAGGGAGCAGGGGGAGTTGGATAAGGGGAAGGGAGCTCCAGGGAGCAGGGGGCGGTTGTATGGGGTCGACGTTTGGAGGGGTGGTCAGGGGCCAGGGAATGGGGGGGGGGTTGGATAGGTGTGGGAGTACCATCGGGGGATGTCAGGAGGTGGGGTGTGGATAGTGGTCGAGGCAGTCAGGGGACAGGGATCAAAGGGTGTTGGATAGGGGGTGGGGTCCAGGAGTGGTTGGGGCGGGGAGTCCCAGGATGGGGCAGTCAGGGGACAAGGAGAAGGGAGGTTGGATGCATAAAGGGTTTGGAGGGGAGTGGGAAGTGGGAGGGGGTGGATGGAGGCAAGGGTCCAGGCTGTTTGGGAAGGCACAGCCTTCCCTACCCAGCCCTCCATACAGTTTCACAACCCTGATGTGGCCTTCGGGCCAAAAAGTTTGCCCACCCTTAGCCTATCAAGAGAAGTCACACAGACTTGGCATTTGCCATTTGTGAGATTTCTCACCGTTGAGAGACAGTCACTGATTATCCTGCAGTCAAGGGAGCAGGTGGGATGGGAGGCATCTCACACCATGCAGATGAAGAGCGGTGGTGAGGGTGGGGTGGCTCGGAGGTTGTGGGAGCCAGGGATGACGGGGGAGCATGGATAAATTATTGGGGACAAGCATGTTTTTGGAAGCGGGGCACCCTGGGATGGGGAAGAAGAGTACGGGCAGGGGTCAGAGTATGATGGGAGATTGAACCAACTGAGGAGGAAAGATGAGGCATTTTACTGGTGGAAAGAACCACTGAAGTTACATAATTAACATTCAACAACAACCACTGGAAACAGAACTGAGTAAAAGTTGTGAGTTCTGTGTCTTGGCAGGGCAAATGGACCCTGTGACACCCCTCCTCCCGCCCCGCCCCAAACATACTCGGGGCCAGGAAAAATCTCAGCCCTGGCCTAGGACCAACAATCACAAACAAAAATTGAATTTCAACAGCGCTGCCCAACTTCCTATGTATATGCCACTCGGTCCCCTCCCCCAACACCCAGTGCTGCTCAGCTGTCCCTGTACACCCCTGCCTGCCCCACTACTATCACCACCAGGATGATTTAGTTGGGGATTGGTCCTGCTTTCAGCAGGGGGTTGGACTAGATACCTCCTGAGGTCCCTTCCAACCCGGATATTCTATGATTCTATGATTCATCAGCACTGCCTGCCTGTCCCTTTACACACGGCTCCCCACTCATATAACCCTCAGGGTTGCCGTCCAGCCTGTGTTCATTCCACACACTGCCCCACAACCCCCAGTACTGGCCACTTATCCATGTACACCCCTCTACTACCACAATTTACCACCCTACCACACACAGACACCCCTCACCCAGGACCAAAACCAAGTGCTAAACCCCACAGAAATACATCCACAGATGAGGTTAAACTCAGTGTCTGCCTGCACTGGGGAAAAGGGGGAGATCAGCCTGAACTGACTTTCTGTGGGTGAAGGGAACCCCAGCAGCAGCTCACCATGCCCATGGAAGGAGCGAGGGACAGACCCAGAAGAAGATTGAGAGGATGCGGAAACTAAAAGTAGCCTTTCCTGAAAAAAATTGTTATCCTAATTGTTCTGAACCTCTAATCCTGTAAGTCTGAGATTTCAGCAACTCTCCTGTCAGTTCTTCTTTGGTCCAAATGAGTTCACCCTTCCTTAGAGGCAACAGGACGACTACAGTTGAAGTCACTGGAAGTTCATGGTTGGTATAAATAAGGCCATTTATTTAAGTCCCTACAGGTGGATTGAGGTTGAACTCCTGGCCGTGTTCGGAGTTTTACCTCCGATCTCAATGGGACCAGATTCCCCCTTATTGTTTAAATTTCAGCTCTGAGCTGCTCCAGTTCCTGCCACAGAGAGCACACTTCTGCTAGGTCACTGAGAGAATCTGATAGAAACCCCCAGTTTATGTAACATTCTGAGACTGGGCATGAAAGATGGGGATTTCAAAACACACAGGAGACCTGATTTTGGTCTGAGGGAGGCCAATGTCAATCTGAAGTGACCCAGTGAAGGCAGAATGTGAGAGCAGAACCTGGACAGTGTGTGACCCATTCTTGTTGTGAACCCTCTGGTAACACCGATACCCATGGCAGAGGCTCTGGCTGTACCAGATAACACCACAGTGACGTTGCTGAACTGAAAGAATTGAACGAACCAGGGGAAAAACCACACAGCCCAAAAAAGGAAGCTACTGAGTCAGACAGAAGGATGCAGTAAAAGACAAGGAACTGATCTTAAAAACAAATATTTTTCTAAACTAGTTACAATAAATGTGTAGTTCCAGTTTTACTAGGTAAATCCCTTGGTGTTTCTGACAATACTGAACAGTTCAAGTCATCGTGCTGGTGAATTCCTGTCCAGATCGTTCTTGACTTGAACCCTGGAACCCTTCCTGAGCCCCTATCACTAACTTTTATGCCAACACAGGCAACTCACCGAAATCCCATTCAGCAGAGAGAGGAAATCTCCTTACAGCAACAGGAAAGCAGAGCCCTGTGAATCAGCGTATGAATCTCATGTGTCTGAGACTCGGTGTGCTGGACAGCAACCTTTATGATTCCCCTGTATAGTCCCTGAGGACTCTCAGATTGGCCAGGACTCCCAGACAATTCCCTCCGCTCCATGAGCAGTGGGACGAGCAGGAAACAGACCGTGGTGAACTTCCTGAGAGCCTTCCCCAGGACTGAAGAAATTATTTGCTAATACCAGGGGTTCAGATTATCAAGGCAAACTGAGTCTTGGAGTCTGTGCAGCCTAGCAATTGGTGATGGCTTTATTTTTTGTGTGTAATCTACTGCCATCTGCACTACATGTGGGATGCTGCCACAAGATACAGGACCAAAAACCATTTTCAATAGATCGTAGAACCTTAGTGCTGCATACCACCCATGCAGTTGTAATATCTAATCCATTAGGCTCTGAAAAGTCACTGCCACCATGTGGAGACCAAATGACGTGATCCTGAATTAATGCAGGCCAAGAAGCATGGAAAAGTCTTTTTTCTCCCAGGATTCTGGCATCAAAGGTTTTGCCAGTATCCCTTTGTGAGGTCTAAAGTGGGTATATATCTGGCAGCTCCCAATTGTTATTATAGTTCATCTACTCTCTGTATGAGGTAAGCATCCAATTTCAATACAGTGTTGATCTTTCAGAAATCGATGCAGAACCAGATTGTATTGTCCTGCATCAGATCTGTTACTGTGGGATTTCTCCACTCACTTTTCAATTTCTTCACCACTCCCAGGACCAAAATGACCTGAAGTTCATCTCACATGGTATCCCACAGTTCATGAGGGAACAGCCATAGAGTTTCCCTGATCTGTTGCCTCGGGGATTATTTCACTAGGGTGGTAATTTAGATAGGTGTGCCCTGCTGGGGTGAGAACACAGTGGTAAAAGAAACAAACAACTGCAACATCTGGCTTTTTTTCCAGCTACAGTCACTCCTCCATGCCCGGTGCCAGGTGGACTAATTTGGGCTCCAGATGGTATGAGCGTGACACATTTTCACCCCCAGGGTGCCGTCTGGGAGCCAAGGGAACTGCTGCACCCCTCTCACCACTCATCTGGGGTGGCCCTTGTTCACCCTGCTTTGCTGGTGATTCATCCTCTCCCAACCCTGTTATCACCCAACAAAACAGCAGATGGCGCCACACATCCAACTGAGCTATCTGAGGGCTTCCCTAAACCACCCAAACACAAAAAGCGGACACCAGTCAATTTGCCAGCTCCCCAGGCTCACACCCCTGATGGAAGTATAAACACAGAATTATACTCTCTTGCACTGCACAGGCATCTGTACAATATAAGCTCATTAATAGAGTTCGCCCTCCCCGCGATGTGGGAAGGATATGCAAGAAGCCTGTCTTAACCAAGCCAAGATCTTCCACAGACACTTCCCTCAAAGGCACGCAGGTTTAGATAAAACAAAAAATAAATGTAACTACAAAAAGATAAGATTTTAAGTGATTATAAGTGATAGCAAACGTATCAAAGCAGATTACCTAGCAAATAAACAAAACCATACACTAAGCCTAAGATATTAAACAGATTTGGATATGAATCATCCATTTTTTACCTTGCCTGATGATACAAGCAGTCCACCAGGTTTCCATACACAGACTAGAAATCCTTTTAGTCTGGGACCAGCACTTCCCCCAGTCCAGTTCCTCAGGTGTTTCCAGGAGTTCTCTTGTGTGGGGAGTCCTATGACACTAGATGTTGTCACACTCCACATAATATAGATTTAACATATGGCAGGAATCTTGTCTTCCCAAAACAGTTCCCAGACCAGTTTGTGGAAAAATATAGGTACCCAAAATGGAGTTGGGTGTCCTGTGGTCTGGTCACATGCCCTTGCATGGACTGCAAAGTCATAGCAGCCAATATTTATAGGCTGTCTGGAGCTTTCTCGGGAAGGCTCACCAGGTTGGGGATAAGTTTCTCCTAAATCCTATTGGTTCCCCTAACAGCCCAGTACCCCAGATAGGCCCTTCAGAACCAGCTGTCTAAAGTAGAAGCATTTTGCCTAGTGGGTGTCAGCCAGGTGTAACTACATTTGAATTACAGATTCATAGTCAATATTCATTTCAGATACAAAAATGATACATGCATACAAATAGGATAGTCCTTTTCAGCAAATCATAACTTTTCCTATGACACCTGACAATACATATCATGTACAAAATGTATCACATATGTTATATTTATATCATAATCATACAACTTTGAAGAACAGGGGATGGAGTATCACAAGGTTATGAGGAGGATCCCCTCCTAAGCTTTTAAAAGATTCAAATGATAGCCAGCTTGATATAGCAGGAATGATAGCACATTCAAAAACATAATCTCAACTAGACAGACAAAATAACAGGGTTTAAATTAGCTGTTACCACTTAAGAAAGAGACCTTGGGGTCATTGTAGATAGTGCTCTGAAAACATCTGATTATGTTTTCCAATGTGGATTACTTTGCATTTCTCAACACTGAATTTCATCTGCCATTTTGATGCTCAGTCACCCAATTTTGAGAGATCCTTTTGTAGCTCTTTGCAATCTTCCTGGTACTTAACTATCTTCAGTAGTTTTGTATCCTGTGCATTTTGTCACCTCACTCTATACCCCTTTTTTCCAGATAATTTCTGAATATGTTGAATAGAACTGGTCCCAGTACAGACTCCTGGAAGACACCACTATTTTCCTCTCTCCATTCTGAAAACTGGCCATCTATTCCTACCCTTTGTTTCTTACCTTTTAACCAGTTACCTATCCATGAGTGGACCTTCCCTCTTAGCCCAAGACTGCTTACTTTGCTTAAAAGCCTTTTTATGAGGGACCTTCTAAAAGGCTTTTTGAAAATCTAAATACACTATATCCACCGGATCCCCCTTATCCGCATGCTTTTTGACCCCCTCAAAGAATTCTAGTAGATTTGGGAGGCATGATTTTCTTTTTACAAAAAACATGTTGACTATTCCCCAACAAATTATATTTATATATGTCTGACAATTTTGTTCTTTACTATAATTTCAACCATTTGCCCAGTACAGAAATCAGGCTTACTGGACTGTAATTGTTTGGGTCATCTCTGGAGCCCTTTAAAAAATTGACATCTTATTAGCTATCCTGCAGTCATTTGGTACAATGATAGATAGATTACAGACTACAGTTAGCGGTTCTGCAATTTCACGTTTGAGTTCCTTTGGAACTTTTAGGTGAATCCCATCTGGTCCTGGTGACTCAGTACTGTTTAATTTGTCAATTTGTTTCTAAACCTCTTCTAATGACACCTTGATCTGGGACAGTTTCTCAGATTTGGCACCTAAAAAGAATGGCTCAGGTTTTGGAATCTCCCTCACATTCTGAGCCATGAAGGCCAATGCAAAGAATTTATTTAGTTTGTCCATGATGGCCTTATCGTCCTTGAGTGCTCCTTTAGCATCTCCATCATCCAGTGGTCTCACCAACTGATTAGCAGGCTTCCTTCTTCTGATATACTTAAAATATAATTTTTACTATTACTTTTTGAGTTTTCGTCTAGTTGTTCTTCAAATTCCTTTTTTCCTTCCTAATTATATTTGAACACTTAATTTTTGCTAAAGTTTTTGGTCCTTTCTATTTTCCTCAATGGAATTTAACTTCCACCTCTGTAAAGGATTCCTTTTTTCCTCTCTCTGATTCTTTTACTTTTTTTTTCATCTGTGGTGGCACTTTTTTGGTCCTCTAACAAGGTTTTTTTAGTTTGGGGTATACATTTAAATTGAGGTCTCTTACAGTGTCTTTAAAAAATTTCCATTCACCTTGCAGGGATTTCATTTTTGCATTATACCTTTTAATTTCTGTTTAACTAACTTCCTCATTTTTATGTATTTCCCCTTTCTCAAATTAAATGCTACCATGATGGGCTTCTATGGTGTTTACTCCCTCACCAATAGGGATGTTAGATTTTATTCTTTTTTGTCACTATTACCAAATAGTCCAGCTATATTCACCACTTGGACCAGATCTTGTGCTCCACTTAGGATAAATCAGAAATTGCCTCTCTTCTTTTGGGTTCCAGGACCAGCTGCTCCAAGAAGCAGTCATTTAAGGTGTCAAGAAATTTTATCTCTGCATCCCATCCTGATGAGACATGTGCCCAGCCAATATGGGGATAGTTGAAATCCCCCACTATTACTGAGTTTTTACTGTATATAGCCTCTCTAATCTCCTTGAGCATTTCATGGTCACTATCACCATCCTGGTCAGGTGATATCCCTACCGCAACACTTTTATCATTCAAGCATAGAATTATTATCCATACTTATTCTATACATGGTTTAATTCATTTAAGATTTTTATTTCATTTGATTCTATGCTTTCATATATAGTACCACTCCACCACCAGCATGACCTGCTCCACCCTTCTGATATATTTTGTTCCCTGGTATTTACTGTTTCCCATTGATTATCCTCATTCCACAAAGTTTCTGTGATGCCTATTATATCTATAGCCTTATTTAACACAAGATACTCAAAGTCATCCATCCTGTTTAGACTGTAGCACTGGTATATAAGCACCTGAAAATGGTCACTCTTTAGCTGTCTGCCATTATGTGATGTAGTTGAATGGGAATCATCTTCATTTCTCATCAGATCCTACTTGTATTTTATCATCTTCCATCCTCTATTCTTTACTAAGATATAGAGAATCTCCATTAACAGATGTCTGGGTCTCTCTCCTTGAAACTGTCTGGGAACTATTAACATCTGGAGTAGTGTGTCCAGTTTTGGGCCCCACACTACAAAAAGGATGTGGAAAAATTGAAAAGAGCCCAGCAGAGAGCAACAAAAATGATTAGGGGCTTTGGAGCACATGATTTATGAGGAGAGGCTGAGGGAACTGGGATTATTTAGTCTGCAGAAAAGAAGAATGAGGAGGAATTTGCTAGCTACTACCTGAAAGGGGGTTCCAAAGAGGATGGATCTAGACTGTTCTCAGTGGCAGCAGATGACAAAACAAGGAGTAATGGTCTCAAGTTGCAATGGGGGAGGATTAAGTTAGCTATTAGGAAAAAACTTTTTCAGTAGGAGGGTGGTGAGGCACTGGAATGAATCATAGAATATTAGGGTTAGAAGGGACCTCAGGAGGTCATCTAGTCTTATCCACTGCTCAAAGCAGGACCAATCCCCAGATTTTTACACCACTTCCCCAAATGGCCCCCCTCAAGGATTGAGCTCACAACCCTAGGTTTAGTAGGGCCATGCTCAAACCACTGAGCTATCCCTCCCCCCAAATCAGGTTACAATGGGTTACCTAGGGAGGTGGTGGAATGTCCTTCCTTAGACGTTTTTAAGGTCAGACTTGACAAAGCCCTGGCTGGAATGATTGAGTTGGGGATTAGTCCCTTCCAACCCTGATATTCTATGATTCTATTACTCTAGTTATATGTCCCCAGCACGAAAGGTGCCAAGACTGACACAGCATTGATGGGTGTGGTTTCAGAGCTCAATATATCCTCATTCCTCATCTTGTGCCACCCCTTGATACGGAACAGCTGTTGGAGACAGGAGCTCTGAAAATGTCAGCCGGAGTTCTCATACTCATATCAGTCCCATCTATGGGAGCTGGGGTACTCATTGTTCTGTCACAGGGTTATAACAGACTGTAATAGTCATCTAGTGTAACCTCCTGCCAAGTTGAAGGATTTGTTGTGTCCAAGACAGATGGCTATCCATCTGCATTTCGAAAACCTCCAGTGACGAAGCTTCCACAACCTCCGTAGGCAGTCTGTTCCACTGTCCTACTGTTCATACAGTTAGGAAGTTTTTCATGAGATTTAATCTAAATCTGCTATGCTGGGTTTTTCCAGCAGCCCAGGCAGTTCTTGACCTTGGTGGGCAGTGCCAGAAATTTATCTAGTCTGTCTCTGTTTGGTCAGTAGATTGAGCTGAACCACAAATTGAGGTGGCATCTGAAGCCTGGCATGAGGTATCACCACTGTGCCAGCCACCATATGCCCCAGGAGTTGGAGGCAGTATCTGGCTGATATTTGAGGATTATTTTGCATTGTCTCTCTGAGCATGGCCAAGGAGAGGAACCTGTGCTGAGGCAGGAGCGCTTTGGCCTGTAATGAGTCGAAGTTGGTCCCTTTGTACTCTAGGCTCTGTACAGGGGTGAAGGTTGATTTTTGGATGCTGATCTGCAGACCCAGTTCCATAAAGAAGTCTAATGCAGTGTTGGTGCAACCTGACAGGCCTTCTTGAAGGAGCAGTCTGTGAGGGGACAATCGTCTAAGTAGGGGTACAAGTGAGCTGCCACTCCTGAGAGAACCTGGGAGAATACTCTTAGAGCTGATGGTAGCTCAAAGGGGAGTGTTATGTACTGGGAGTGGTCATGTCCTTAGGTGAATCTGAGGAACCAACTGTAGGACAGTCAGATTGAGATATGGAAATAGGCGTCCTGAAGATCAAGGGCTGAATACCAGCCTCCCTTTTCCATTGCTGGAATAATAATTGCTAGAGAGACCATCTTGAATTGTTGAGCTTTGACAAACGTGTTCAGTGATCTGAGGTCTAGGTTGGGTCTCCAACCTCCCTTCTCCTTAGGTATTAGGAAATAGCGAGAATAAAAACCTTTGCCTGGTAGATGTTGAGGTGAAGAAGGAATGAGTGCTTTAAGAGCACAGGGTGCTAAGTCACAAAACTCAGATCCGACTGATGACCAAAAGTCTGTGACAGGCATTTGTGAAAATGTGTGCTGCAGTTTCTTGTCGCTTGATAGAACTATAAGGCTTTCCACTTCTTTAGAAGACAGCATAAGTGGGGGGTTTGGCCTAAAGGTGAATGAGTTCCTGATCCATTGATTACATTTGTCTTTGCCCATTTCAGGAAAGTATTTTTTCCAAACTGCTCTTGCAGACTCCCTAAGTGCCGAACAATTGTGTCCTGGATAGTGTTGTCAGGGACTCTAACCCCAACAGCGAAGTTCGTTGTCTGACCGCAGAGAGACAGGCAACACCAGCAAGGTCCGATCAAAAGCTCTTTATTGACAAGTGCACGTGTCAGTAAAGAACAGCTCGTATCCGAAGAGAACCAGCCGCCTCTTTACAGCTTAGTATTAGCTTATATAGACAGTTTTATTACATCATAGATCATTCACTTGAGCAACCTACCCCCCTTTGTCTAACAACTAGAAATTAGACACCTTTTAATATATACGCATGCCTAGTCTCTACAATATTGAATTGTTAATATTTTAACAAGCGCCAAAAGTTAGGAATGTTAGGGAGTTAAAGTTAGAGTCAGAACTGTGGGATAGTGTTTCTTATCAGTTCTTCAAACACTGTGTCTAACATAACACAGCTGGTACTAGCCCCTCACTTATCTCACTTTTTCCCAGGGCTTTGTGAGACAATGCTGCTTCTCAGTATTTTTCCATGCTGGGATTACCCAGAAACCTCTGTTAGCCTGACTTCAGTCAGGTTGGCATAACTGGTTTTGTGCTACATCTTTATTCAGGCCTAACAGTGTCAACTGACAGATCAGCATGATGTTGCACAACATCCTCCACTGTTGGAAACATGCAAAGAGATCCCAGCTGCACACATGAAGACCATGGTTCAAGTTTTCTGTCTGACTATTAGCAATGAAAACATTTGCATCTCCTCCCTGAAGTGACACATTCAGAGAGTTCAGTTGCTCTCCACTTGTAGAGCATTTCTGTGACACACTTTGGATATCCTTGTTGTCATATCTGGCAGCCATATTCATATTTTTGGTAAGAAAAATATGGACTTCCTCACACAGTTCACAGAGACTTGTCAGCATCTTGCCCCTAGATAGCTAATGAACTTCTGCATGTAACAACAACTATGTGAAGTTTGCCCCCATCTCTTCACATAAAATGGCAAAAACCCTTGAATTAATCTGGAGCAACTTTATAAAGTTTATAATTATTATTGCAACTGAAAGAACACTGCTAAACTCCTCTGCCATCTTCTTAGCAGCCAGTGCCTGAATGTGGATCATACGATGATTCCAGGTTGCTGAGGAAGCCACTTCTTGTACATTTGTCACAAGCCCGCTCTGTTGTCCCAGCATAGACCATGCTCCATCACTGCAAATTCCAAAACAATGTCCCCAATCAAGGCCTTTGTCTTGGACAAAAATTATTTGATTGTTTAAAAGGCTCTTCACCAGTTGTTCATGTTGGTAGTGGAAGGCAAAACAGAAATTCCTTTTTTAATGCTATTGCTGTAGAAAAATGATTATACACCAGGAGCTGTGCAAGATGTGAGATACAGTAGAACCTCAGCATTGTGAACACCTTGGGAATGGAGGTGACTGCAATTCTGAAATGTTCATAGCTCTGAACAAAACTTTATGGTTGTTCTTTAAAAAGTTCATCACTGAATACTGACTTATTGCAGCTCTGAAACTTTAGTATGGAGATGAAAAATGCTGTTTTCCCTTTATTTTTAGTAATTTAGGTTTAACCCAGGACTGTACTCTATTTCCTTTTGTGTGTGTGTGTGTGTGTGTCTGCTGCTGCCTGGTTGAGTACTTCTGCTTCCATATGAAATGTGTGGTTGACTAGTCAGTTCATAACTCTGAGGTTCTACTGTTATCGGAAGCCTCATGTATCTGAACTGAATAATAAGGGCTCTGCCAACACTTTCTAGGAACTGCTCTTTAACATCAGTATCCATCTCCACAATACAATGTATAACTGTGTTGTTAGAAAGTGGGATCACATCTAGCTGTGATGCTGCTTTCTCTCCTATCATCACTCGTAGGTATCCTTTGCAGCTGGAAGTAGTAGTATCTCACCTAGATTCTGTTGCTTACCAGCCTTGGGAATGCTCAAAGCCACACAGTAAGAAGCCTCAGTAGCCTTCCTGTTACCACTGCTGTACACTTCAACAACTTTTGTTTTCCTGTTAACTCATTGAGCTTCCTCTGAAAAAAGCTTGACGGGTTTAGGTACTAAGGTAGGGTGTCTTGTTTTGAGATGCTGGCGCAGCTTGCAGGGCTACATAATATTGTTTTCCAGTACTTCGCAACGTACGACACATGGAGGCCTTGCTGCATCACTGGATCCGCTCCACGTAAAGCCCAGTTTGAAATGAGCTGCATCATATTTTCTGCATTTTGCTGGAACCTCTGCTGCTTCCCTCACTTTGGCTTGTATTGTGCACTTTTTTCCCGTTGTCATAAAACGACCTGTGTAAGCTGTTTTTCACTGTAAGCACTGCTGATAATCGTTTTAAGTTTCTTTTTAAGTACTTGGGGGGAACCACCCAACTGACATATGACATGTCATAATTGCCAAGAGACCCTGCGCGGGACTATTGTAGAGCCCTGAAGAGCCCCATGAGGCTTCATCTCCTGCCGTCACCCCAGGCTCTCGCTGTCACCTCACACAGATTGAGCCTCCCTTTACACATTCCCACACTTCCCATACCTTGCAAACCGCTGCTCTAAGCAGATCTGAATGAAAGCAACTATCCAGGACAAGAACACGACGTGTTCTGGAATGATTGGCTAGTTTTTCAGCTCTTTCCTACAAATCCTCGTCACTTGCAGAATTAAGCGTATTTGGCTGAATGATGCTCAATTGATCGGCACCTACCTGTAAGCTTTGAAAGTGATTGGAATGCTGTGCATTTATTATATTGAGACACCTGTAAAATGTGTTCACTTTGAAAAATACTTCTGAGTTGGCAAGTCTTTCACCTTTTGACGGCTATTGCTCCGAGTTGGTTGGCAGGGGCGTGCCGCCTAGTAGTCAGGGCTTAGGTCTGTGACATGCAGGGGGTTGTTGGTAGGGGAGTCCAGGCCATTCCAGTGCACCAGGCTTTGTCCCAGGGCCCTTTGGGGGGCTGTCAATACTCTGACAGCTGGGAATGAAAAGGCGGCATGGGTGGTGCATGGTTCTGGCATTTGGGGAAGCTGGCCCAAGCACCGGAAGCTCCCCTGGCACCCGGACTATGGCCCCTGCCCCGTGTTCCACCTCCTTTCTGCTATTGCCGCCTTGCCCACCGCTATCGACTCCCTCCCCTCCTCTATCTCCCCTTCCACATGGCCCCACAGCTCAGTGAGTTCCTCCACTCTCCACCCCCAGAATCCTCACCACCTGCCATTAGCTGAGTCCCTACCTCCTCTCCTCCACCTCCTGTACCCCAAGGGCCACCGCCTGCTGCCCACCAAGTCCAAGGAAGTTTTGAATTGATTGAAAGGGCATTTGAATATTTACTGAGCAGTCCATCAGTGCCCTCTGGATCACACTTTAGTCCTGCACCTGCACTTTTAGCAATGTCCATTGACTGGGATGAAAACCTGTGATTACAATCACCTAACAGTGTGTCCAGCACAGGAAAATACAGCTGTCTGCCTCATTTTCCTTTAGCATTTTTAGCTGGTTCCTATTCTCATTCTCTCTTGTAAGTACTGTACAGCCAAGGAAGGTTTTTTTCCCCATAGGTCGTTTGTGAGCGTACTCTTCATCTACACCGGGGGTATCAGGGACATCGTGCAGCTCACGGAACTTTTGGGCTTCCTGCTTAGCATCCTGCTTAGCGCTGGGTGGCATATGGTCTAATGCTTGGACAGTTCCCTGCTGTACACTGCAGACCTGAGAACGTACCATTCCCTGTTCCTGCAGAGCTTCGCATGCTACGTGAATCATACTAAGAACATGGTAAAAGAAGACCAAGCACAGACAAAAATGGATATTCTGCCCATTCTTCAACAAACCAAATGCTCCAATAAATCTTTGGTAGGGAGGCTCTGACAGGCCCAACAAGCTGCTGAGAAGCTCTCATGGAGTTCTTTGCAAGAGATGCATCTTTCCATCTGGATGACCATCTTGTGTCACTTAAACTGGACGATTTCAGTTTCACTCCAATCGTATTCTGGGCCTCCAAGAAAGCATGATGTGTGCCCGGCTGTGAAAAGAAGGTAAACAAGCCTTCTAGACTATAACAAAAAAATTGTGTTGCTGCCCTGCTTACTTTGTATGCCTCAAATAAAACCAAATACAATTCATGAGCCATGCAGTGTATATATATATAGCGGGGCGGGGGGGAGATTATCTTGCAGCAGTTTTGGAGGTACTCCAGTTACATGACCTGCCATTACAGTGGCCCCATCATAACACTATGCCACAACCAGCAAGTTTGCAGTCCACGATGCTTGTAAAAAATGTTGAATGCTGTGACAGAGGGCACCAGTATCCCCATTCTCAAAGCAATCAATAAATCCTAGAAGTCGTTCCTTTATTTCCAGATTTTCTGTGTCTCTCACACAGACTGTCATTTCTCCTTGTTTAAAACTGTGTGCTTTGCCAACAAGAACAGTGCAAAGCCCATTATCTTGAACTTTCTGAATGATTATGCTTTTCATAATATCAGGAGCAAATTGTTAAAGCTTGTTCGGAGTTGAGTGGCTTGTGAGATTGAATGTACCCGTCCATTTTTTTATTTGTTTCTTGTTGTTGTTTTGTGAATGGTTCGTCATACTGTGAAAACAAATTGAATAATTACTGAAAGTTTCCAGGATTTGCTGATTCTTCTCTCTCTTCCTGTCCCTGCAGTGCAATCCCTTGGTTAGCCAGGTAAAGCAGTACCTTGGGGATTCTTGCAGCATAGTTTGTTTTCCTGTTATGCCATCTTGTGAGAATGTGACAACTGTGCCATTAAGGAGACCGCTTCTTTTCACTGTTTGAATAACTGCCACCTTTCACAACACTGCTTGTGTATGGGAGCTTGGATATTTCTGAAGCTTTTTTCCTACATTTTCCCAGTTTCTTACTCCTCTTTGATGAATGCAGGATCTCTCAAACCACTGGAAAACTGTCTGAAAGGAAACCAGAAAACTGCATCTGCCTTTTCACTGTACTCTAAAAAAGAAAATGTCTTGTTATATTCCGATGTCAGTGAGAAAGACCAAGACACAACTTTGCTTATTCTAGTTTCCCTAGTTTGCTTTCTCTCTTTCTTTGGACTTTGCACCAATTAATCACCTATGGCATTGGCTCTTTGGTTGATGTCTGGCTCCAATACCTGACTCAGCTGTGAGATTCCTCCTGCTGCTCTGGAGTGACTCAGCTCAGGGGGCTGGAACACAGAGGGCCAGGAGGACACTTTGAAATGTGATTCTGTTTTTCAGTGGTGAGTGGCAGGTGGTAAGGGTGTCAGGGGAGGGGTGTCTGGATGGAGTAGAGGAAGGACTCAGCAGGCTGCGAGTGGAGGGGACATGAAGGAGTTGGGTGCAGGAGAGGAGGGAGTAAGGACTCAGTGAATACTGCGGCATACGCGGGGTCCACCAGGGGCATGGAAGTAGGGGAGATTTGATGAGTGGTTGGCTGTGGGGGCCTCAGCAGAGGGGCAGAGCAGGGAAAGGAAGAGGTGGAGCATGGGTGGTGCCACAGGAAAAAAGCGAGAGGGGTATCGGGGTCAGAGCACAGTGGGGTCACCACATCCCAGGCATCCACGCTCTCAAAGGTGGTGGGGCAGTGGCTGCACCACAGGGGAGGTTTAGCCTCCCATGGCTTATTATGCCCGCCGCCTATGTAAGGTGGCCACTTCCTACCACCTCCCTGAGGACGTCCCAAAGTCTCTGTCTGGGGTAAGGCAGCGTTCTGTCAAGACACAAGACAAAACTCCAAGACAATATCTCGACACCTACTTTTGATGTCTTCGACAATGGGAATGGTTAGTGTGTATTTTGAAATTTCCAGCTGAAAGCAACTCCAAAATCAACTGTGCAAAGCAGTAAGTTATTTGACTCCAAGGCGATGTCGTAGTTTAACACAGCAGTTTGATACCTGGGGTTTTAAGAACCCGCAGCTGGAGCAACTTAAGTATTTCACTCTGGGTGGTGTCAGGAATAAATCAATGGGAACACAGCAATTCTGTCTTATGATGGATTAAATGCAAGTAAGCATGCTCTTGGCCAGCAGTTCAGTTTATTAGATTTAAGGACACACAGACATAAACAATAGGCTTAGAACATCCCAGATAGTAACCTAACATCTGGAACGGTATTGAGTAATTAACAGCAGGTTCACAGTGGCCAGTTGCTCACCAATCAGGGAGAAAGGATGTCAGGAAAAACATCTCTCAAGATGGTTTCAGAGGACTTCCCCAAAGTACGCTGTATTAGCTAATCGTTTATAACTTCTTCAAAATACACTGGCCATAAAGTCCACTACTGGATCATCACTTTTCCTAACTTTCAATAAACTCCTAATATCAGAGGCAACTACACTCAAGGTTTCCATCTATTTACCATTTTTCATTTTCACTTATTTACTTTTCTTTCCCCTCCTCCCATTCTGATTAGTAGAACCTGCCACCTAGATTTTGACTTTGCATCTGAAACCCTGCTTTCCAATTAACCCTAAACTATGTTGTGTTCTATTTTATTAATTCATAGTGGCTGAGTGCACAACATATGGTTGAAATTGACTTGATCACATTCTGGGGTACACGCCCCCCTATCCAGGAAAACAGAGTCCAGTTCTCAAAAACACACAGCTTCATATCTTTCACCAAAAGTCTAGTACAATGTCCTCAATTCCTGCAGCAGCTTTCTTGTATTAGCACTTTCCAATGGAAACATTTGTTTTAGAAAAATCAGGTGAATTGTGCTCGCTGGATCACTGTACATATGAAAAAGAAATTCAACACTGTAGTTGCTTTCTTTGTCTTTGGCTATCAGAAAGCATAGCTTGAGTTCATCAAACTGATCTATAACCATGTTCACACAGGGTTTAATGAAAAGCCACATTGCTTCACAAAGCGGTACTATCTTCTCGTGGTCTGGAAGTCACAGAAAGGCGAAATGACAAGGTGGGTGGAGGTGGGGGATGATGGGTGACACTGAAAGAGGTCAGGTGATGGACAAAGAGAGGGAACTAGGCAACGGAGAGAGCAGTCCTTGGTGATAGAGTAATAAGATCTTAGATGTGAGGAACTTTTAAAAACTCTGAACTTCCACAATGCTGAGCTCAGCCAAACTGGGACAGAGCAACCTTGGTTAACAGGGAGATAGCCTTTCCCACTCTTGTCACATGTGTTTAAAGTCAGTGGACTCAGGTGATCACAATCTGCAGGGGTATTTGCCCACTTTGTCACGAAGGTCTTTGGTTTTAGCCCCATAAATGATTGGGTTCAGCATGGGGGGGATTAGGCAATAGAGGTTGGCCAATATGATGTGAATGTAGGGAGCGATGCCCTGACCGAACCGATGTGTCAGAGTGGAAAAGAAGAAGAAAGGATAAGACATCAGCATCACACAGATGTGGGCAGTGCAGGTGTTGAGGGCTTTCTGGTGGGCTTTCTTAGAGGAGATCCTGAGGACAGCCCTGATGATCAAACCATAGGACAGGACAATGAGCGCTAGGTCTGACCCGATGAATACAAAGGCTACCACCAAGCCATACATCCTATTGACGGTGATGTCCCCACATGACATCTTTGCTATAGCCATGTGGTCGCAGTACGTATGGGGTATAATATGGTTGGCACAGAATGGCTGCTTGATCAGAAGCAGGGGCATGGGCAGAATGAAAAGAACAGCTCTTATCAAACCCACTAGCCCTAGCTTAGCTATTCGTGCATTGGTGAGGATGGTGGTGTATCTCAGAGGGTTACAAATGGCAACATAGCGATCGAAGGCCATTGTCACGAGGACGGCTGAGTGCATCATAGAGCCTGCATGAAGGAAGAACATTTGGGTGAGGCAGCCACCCACAGTAATGCCCTTCAAATTGAAGCAAAATATACACAGTGCCTTTGGCACGACGGAGGTAGATATGCTGATTTCTGTGAGCGCCAGCATGCAGAGCAGCAGGTACATCGGCTTGTGCAGGGTCGGCTCTTTGCCTATAACAAACAGAACTGTGAAATTTCCCAACAGGCCGATAATGTAGAACATAGAGAAAGGGATGGAAATCCAGATGTGGGCAGCTTCCAGGTCAGGGATGCCCATTAGGATGAATGTTGAAGGGTCAGAAGAGGTGAGGTTGAAAGCTGCCATGAGGTGGTTGATGCATCAATCAGGCTCAGAAAAGCTCAAGGTGCCTGTGAAGGGAGATAAACACAACGAGGGGGTCATACACTTTATAACAAATAGGACAGTAAGTATTTTATAGTTGTTACCAATCTAGAAAGGGGTTGAGCAGTGAGGTGGCAACATTTGCAGATGGAACCAATTTATTTAGGTCATATGAAAGTCCAGAGACGTCCTCAGCGGGAGCTAACCAGCAAGTGACTGGGCAGCATGATGGCAGATGAACTCCGATGTCAAAAACTGCAATGTGTATATCCATTGGAGGAAAAAGCTTGTTCTCCTCAAACACCTTACAAGGTTCTAATTTAGCTGTATGAGCTCAGGACAGGGAGCTGGGCATCATTGTACACAGCTCTGTGAAACCCTGCTAAGAGTGAAAGCATGGACAGAAACTAAGCAAAACATTGCCATCCAGGAGGCATAGAATGGGGAATCATATAGAAAATACAATGCCATGCGATCAGCCAGTTAATATTTCCACCTCCTCTGTTCTCTTCTGTGTAGTACTGGGCACATCTTCATCATCTGGACCCATGGGAAGGAGACTCTGGAAAAATTCCACCACAATTTCAACTGCTTCCACCCCACCATCAACCTCAGCCTGGACCAATCTACACGGGAGGTCCACTTCCTGGACACCACGGTGCAAATAAGTGATGGTCACATTAACACCACCCTATACCGAAAACCTACCGACCGCTATGTCTACTTTCATGCCTCCAGCTTCCATCCCGGACACACCACAAGATCCATTGTCTACAGACAAGCATTGAGGTACAACCACATCTGCTCCAACCCCTCAGACAGAGACCAACACCTAGAAAATCTCCAACAAGCATTCTCAAAACTACACTACCCGCATGCGGAAATAAGGAAACTGATCAACAGAGCCAGACATGTACCCAGAAGTCTCCTACTGCAAGACAAACCCAACAGGACTCTACTGGCCATCACATACAGTCTCCAGCTAAAACCCCTCCAGTGCATCATCAGGGATCTACAACCCATCCTGGACAATGATCCCACACTTTCACAGGCCTTGGGTGGCAGGCCAGTCCTCACCCACAGACAACCTGCCAACCTTTAGCATATTCTCACCAGTAACTTCACATCGCACCATAGTAACTCTAACTCAGGAACCAATCCATGCAACAAACCTCAATGCCAAATCTGCCCACATATCTACACCAGCGACACCATCACAGGACCTGACCAGATTAGCCACACCATCACCAGTTCATTCTCTTGCATGTCCACCGATGTAATATACGCCATCATATGCCAGCAATGCCCATCTGCTATGTACATCGGCCAAACTGGATAGTCCCTACGGAAAAGGATAAATGGACACAAATCAGATATTAGGAATGGCAATATACAAATACCTGTAGGAGAACAATTCAACCTTCCCTGGCCACACAATAGCAGATCTTAAGGTAGCCATCCTGCAGCAAAAAAACTTCAGGACCAGACTTCAAAGAGAAACTGCTGAGCTTCAGTTCATCTGCAAATTTGACATCATCAGCTCAGGATTAAAAAAAGACTGTGAATGGCTTGCCAACTACAAAAGCAGTTTCTCCTCCCTTGGTTTTCACACCTCAACTGCTAGAAGAGGGCCTCATCCTCCCTGATTGAACTAACCTCGTTATCTCTAGCCTGCTTCTTGCTTGCATATATACACTTGCCCCTGGAAATTTCCACTACTTGGATCCGACAAAGTGGGTATTCACCCACAAAAGCTCATGCTGCAAAACGTCTGTTAGTCTATAAGGTGCCACAGGATTCTTTACTGCTTTTGCAGAGTTAGAGGGGTTCAGACAAGGGCAATGAGAATGATGAAGGACCCTGGGAAACTCTTTTAAGAGAGAGATTGAAAAGACTGGAATTGTTACCTTACAAAGGAGATGAATAAGAGTGGATATGAGAAAAGTCTACAACATACTGACTGGTAGAGACTACATCGAAAATGTGTTCTCTGTGTCTCATAGAACAAAATCAAGAGGATTCTTACATGATTGGGGACTGTTATGGGAAGCGCAATGACTGAACAAGGTTTGTGGGGTGTCCAGGTTAATTCTCCACTTTGAACTTTAGGGTACAGTTGTGGGGACCTGCATGAAAGACTCCTCTAAGCTTATTTATTAGCTGAGGTTACAGTAGCTGCCACCCCTAAGCGATTTAAATCTTAGGGGAGAACCACTTGGAATTTTGCCTTCCCCCAAATATTTCCCCAGTCCCTAACCCCCTTTTCCTGGCAGGATTGAGGCTAATTCCTCCCTGCTCCCAGTCCTTACACCCCTTTTCCTGGGTAGACTTGAGATAATTCTCTCACTAATTCCTGGTGAAAACAGATCCAAACCCCTTGGATCTTAAAACAATGAAAAATCAATCAAGTTCTTAAAAGAAGAATTTTAATTAAAGAAAAAAAGGTGAAAAGAATACCTCTGTGAGATAAGAAAGCAAGATAATCTCACAGACAACAGATTCAAAACACAGAGGATTTCCTTCTGGGCAAAATTTTAAAGTTACGCAGAAACCCAATTTGATTCTCCCTCTATTTTGCAAAATAACTTACAAATAGAAATAAAAGTAATTTAATACATTCCCTCTCTAATTACTCAGTACCCTGTTAGGATGGTTCCTTCTCCCTGTCCAGCAAAAGCCCTTACAGACAGACAAAAGACTGTTTTCCCCTCTCCCAACTTTGAAAGTATCTTGTTCTTTTATTTGTCCTTCTGGTCAGGTGTCAGCTAGGTATTGTGAACTTCTTAACCCTTTACAGGTAAAAGAGGAATTAACCCTTAACTGTCTGTTTATGACAGGGGGTATGAAGGGATAATTAGCTAAACATGAGCTCCCAGTGTGACCCTGCGGCCAAAAGAGCCAATGAGATTCTTGAATGATAATCAGGGGTATCTCAAGGAGAGGTAGAGATATTATTTTACCACTGTATTTGACACTAGTGCAACTGCTACCAAAATCCCATATCCAGTTCTGGTGTCCACTATTAAGGATGGATGTTGTTACATTGAACAGCATTCAGAGCACAGTCACAAGAATTATTAAAAGATTAGAAAATCTGCCTTATAGTGATAGACTCAAGGAGCTTTATCTATTTAGTTTAACAAAGATGGTTAAAGGGTGACTTGATAACAGTCTGCAAGTATCTACATGGGGAACCAATATTTAATAATAGGCTTTTTTTGCCTACCATACAGAGATGTAACACAACCCAGTGCCTGGCAGTTGAAGTTAAATAAAATCTGACTGGAAATAAAACATGCATTTTTAAATGGTTAATGTAATTAACCACTGGAACAATTTACCAAGGGTCATGGTGGATTCTCCATCACGGAGAATTTTTAAAGGAAGGATGGTTGTTCCTGTAAAAGAGCTGCTCTAGGAATAATTTTCAGGAATTTCTCTGGCCTGTACCCTACAGGAAATCAGACCAGATGGTCACAATGGTCACTTCTAGGCTTGGAATCTATGAACATGTCCAGAGTTAGCTGGAGGCATTTTGCCTGCAAGCTCGTGCCTTTTTTTCTGTTCATGACTGTGTTGAATTTAGCCCTATGAGGAGAAATTATCATGTGATTGTGGTGTCTTGGAAATCTTACACTGGGTGTGGGTTTTTTTGAGGCTGAGGGAGCCCGTGACACTGCATGGATGAATGTTTTAGGTGAGACAAATAATGACTAGAGCCTGTAAAGTCTCCTCACTGAGGAATGAATGTACAACCCTCGCCCAAACTGGCTAACGGAGATGGCTAGCAAATGGTCCTGGAGCATCCTGGTGTAGTAAGAAGAGGCCCTGAAACATAAACCCTGATCAGAGACCCAGTATGAGGCCTAAGGCCTGAACTAAAGTAATAGTCAAGACTTTGCTCAGATAAAGCAAAGTGAGGCTGTGAGCCAGAGGCAGGCCCTGCTCACAGAAGCTGGCAAGGAAAGGGATGATGCTGCAAATAGAGACGTACCTGAAAGGTGCTGGACACCAGATATCAGAATGTTCACATACTTGTACACTCCACACAGATAACAAGGAACAAGCCGACCCATCCCAATGACAAGGCCAAAAGGGGAATATGATGGATAGAGTTGTTTTGTTCAAACCAACATGTACAAGGTGAGAGGTGGCACCTTGCTAAGTAGTGGGGTTGTAGCTTGCTACGTAGAGGGGTTGCACCTCAATACGTCAGGAGTGATGTGTAACTTGTTTGTATCTGTGTATAAGAATGCACCCCTGGGGCGGTGTCTTTGTCTGGCCTAGGGGACAGTGGAAAGTCCCACCACTGACTGAGCCAGTCCATTGTCAGGTACCACATAAGTACAAGCTAGCAGCACCTTAGCAGCACCTTGGGCTTCTATGCTGGGGAGCTGGAGACAGTGTTTCTCTTCGACAATAACCTATGGGTGCTCCAAGAGAAGCAGCACAGGTGTTGTACGTGAGATTTCTCACAGGTGAGACACACTCGCTGATCTCCCACCCCCACCCCCACCCCTACCAAGGAAGCAAGTGTGATGGAAGGCACCTCACTCCCTGCAGAGGAAGAGCTGTGAGGAGTGTGGGGTAGCTCGGAGGTTGTGGGAGCCAGGAATGACTGGCGAGCATGGAGATAACATTGGCAAAGAGCGTACTGTTGTAATCAGGGCAGCCTGGGATTGGGAAGGAGAATACAGACAGGGGGTCAGAATATGATGGAAGATTGAAGAAGCTGAGGAATAAAGATCAATGGTTCTTTCCACCAGTGAAATGCCAGAAGTTACATAATTAACATTCAAGAACTACAATTGGAAACAAACTTAAGTAAAGGTTGTGACACCCAGTCTGCAGTTCTGTGGCTTGGCAGGGCAAAGAGACCCTGAGATCCCCTCACCAATACACTCGGGGCCAGAAAATGACCCAGCACTGGTCTTGGACCAACAATCACAGCAAAAAAATTAATTTCAGCATCACTGCCCCCTTTCTGTGTACATGCTGCTCCCTGCCTCCGCAACCCCCAGCAATTCCCGCCTCTCCATGTACTGCCCTCTGGCTGCTCCACAAACCTCAACACTGCCTGCCTGTCTATCGACACCCCCCTGCTAGCCCCAAAACCCCCAGATCTGCCCACCTGTCCATGTACATCGCCTGCTTGCTTACACGTTCCCCAGCACTGCTGGCCTGTCCATGGTCTACCCCCTGCCTACTCACACAACCTCCAGCACTACATGCCACTCCGCACACCCAGAACCCCCAGCACTGCTCTCCTGTACTGGTACATCCCCTCCCTGCCCCCTCAATCCCCAGCCCTACCAGCCTATATATGTATGCCCTGCCTTACCCAAAACCCCAAGCAGTACCTGCCTGTCCGTAGACATCCCCTGCCTGCCCAACACCCTCAGGGCTAACTGCTTCTCTGCGTAAACCTCCCTGGTTGCCCCCCAATCCTCCTGTACTTTCTAGCTGTCCGTGTACACCCCTATCCCCACCCCAATAACCCTCAGTGCTGCCTGCTTCTTCACCCCTATCCCCACCCCCACAACTTACAGCCCTGCCACACAGCGATACCCCTCACCCAGGACCAAAACCATGTTCCACACCCCAGAGCCACAGCTCACAGAAATATCTCCTCAGACTAGCTTAAACTCACTGTCTGCCTGCACCAGGGAAAAGGGAGAGATCAGCCTGAAAAGCATTTCTCAGGCCAGTGTGTGGCACATTCTTCTTGTGAGCTCTCTGGTGACACAGATGCCTGCTGCAGAGGTTTTGGCTGCAGTTCTTAACAGGACAGTGAAGTTCCTGAACAGGACAAAATGAGCGAACCAGAGGAAAATCCACATAAACCCCAAAAAGGAAGCTAATGAGACAGATAGAAGGACACAGTAAGACACAAGGAACTGATCTTAAAAAACAAATATTTTTCTAAACTATTTCCAAAGCATTTGTAACTCCAGGGTTACCAGGTAAATCCCTTGGTGTTTCTGATAATACTGAACATTTCAAGTTGCTGTCCTGGTGAATTCCTACCAAGGTCGTTCTTGACTTGAACCCTGGAACTCTTCCTAAGCCCTTAGCACTAACTTTAATGCAGAAACAGGCAACTCACTGAAATCCCGCTCATCAGAGAGAGGAAATCTCCTTACTGCGACAGGAAGGAAGAGCCCTGAGAATCAGTGTATGAATCTCATATGTCTGACACTCGGCGTGCTGGACAGAGACCTTTATGATTCCCCCGTACAGTCCCTCCAGACTGTCTGGTTGGCTGCACTCCCAGACAATTCCCTCAGCTCCATGAGCAGCGGGAAGAGCAGAAAATACACTGTGGAGAACCTCTGCCTGAGAGCCTCCCCTGGGAGTGAAGAAATGATTTGCGGATCCCAGGGGCTCAGAATGCCAGGGCAAACTGAGTCTTCCAGACAATTCAGTCTAGCAGTTGATGGTGGCTTTCTTTTCTGTGTGTAATGTACTGCCATCTGCACAATGTGTGGGATGCTGCCACCAGATACAGGACCAAAAACCATTTTCAATTTATCGTAGCAGCGTGCTGCTGCATCCCGACCATCCAAAAAGTTACTGCCACCCTGTGGAGGCCAAATGACTTGATCCTGATTTAATGCAGGCTGAAGGGCGTGGAAAAGGCTTTCTTCTGCCAGGGTTCTGGCATCAAAGGTATTTGCCAGTATCCCTTTGTGAGGTCTAAAGTGGATATATATCTGGCAGCTCAAACTGTTCTAATAGTTTGTCTACAGAGCATTGAATTTCATCTGCCATTATGCTGTCCATTGACCTGGCTTGGTTAGCTCCCTCTCAGGACTTTTCTGGACTTGACTATAACCTAAATAATCTGGTGCCATTTGCAAATGTTGTTACCTCACTGCTCACCCCTGTTCTAGATTGGTGATAACTATAAAATATTTACAATACTAATTGATATAAAGTGTGTAACCCCCTTGTCAGAACCAGATGTTTCAAAAGGAAGGAGGGAAGTTTCCTTTATTTAGAGTCAGTTTCAGTTTTGGCCGGAGTGGAAAAGATCAAGGAACCAGCCTCTTATCAGAGTAGCGAGTATTAAAGAAGGAAATAAATAGGTTTATGTTTATTTTTCTTTTTGTAAATTGGCTTGGCATTAGGGGAATTCTTTTGTGTACTAAGTTTGCCCAGGGGAACATCCTCTGTGTTTTGAATCTGTTGTCTGTGGGACCAGCTTGTATGCTATCTCCCAGAGGGATTTTTTTTTCTTTCTTTTCTTTAACTAAAAGCCTTCTTTTTAAAAAAACCTGACTGATTTTACCTTGTTTTTTAGATCCAAGGGAATTGGATCTGGACTCACCAGGGATTGGGGGGGGGAAGGGTAGGGGGAGAAGGAGTAATTCTTCCTTCTGTTAAGATCCAAGAAGTTTGCTTCTCTCACTTCACAGGCACCTTGAGTATTTCTGAGCCCGATCAATGCTTCGACCACCTCATGGCAGCTTTCAAACTCAACCCCTCTGACTCTTCAACATTCATCCTAATGGGCATCCCTGGCATGGAAGCTGCTCATATCTGGATTTCCATCCCTTTCTCTATGTTCTACATTATCAGCCTATTGGGAAATTTCACAGTTCTCTGTTGTAGACAAAGAACAGACCCTGCACAAGCCGATGTACCTGCTGCTCTGCATGCTGGCACTCACAGACATTGGCATGTCTACCTCCGTCGTGCCAAAGGCACTGTTTATATGTTGATTCAATTTGAATGGCATTAGTGTGGGTGGCTGCCTCACCCAGATGTTCTTTCTTCAAGCACTTTCTGTGATGCACTCAGCCGTCCTTGTGACAATGGCCTTCGATCGCTACGTTGCCATATGTAGCCCTCTGAGGGTAGGTTTACACTTACCTTCCGGGTCGTCACGGTGAGTTCGACTTCTCGGAGTTCGAACTATCGCGTCTGATCTAGACGCGATAGTTCGAACTCCGGAAGCGCTGCGGTCGACTCCGGTACTCCACCACTGCAAACGGCGGTGGCGGAGTCGACGGGGGAGCCGCGGAGTTCGACCCCGCTGCCTCTGGACGGGTGAGTAGGTCGAACTAGGTTACTTCGAATTCAGCTACGCTATTCGCATAGCTGAATTTGGGTACCCTAGTTCGACCGCCCTTCTTAGTGTAGACCAGTCCTGAGATACACCACCATTCTCACCAATGCACGAATTGCTAAGTTAGGACTAGTGCGTATGATATGAGCTGTTCTCTTTGTTCTGCCCCTGCCCCTTTTCCTGAGCAGGCAGCTGTTCTGTGCCAACAACGTTATCCATCATACGTACTGTGAGCACATGGCTGTGGCAAAGATGTCCTGTGGGGATATCACAGTCAACAGGACGTATGGCTTGGTGGTAGCATTTGTGGTCATTGGGTTAGACCTGACGCTCATTGCTCTGTCCTACGGTCTGATCACCTGGGCCATCCTCAGAATCTCCTCCAAAAAATCCCACCTGAAAGCCCTCAACACCTGCTCAGCCCACATCTGTGTGATGTTGATGTCTTATGTTTCAAACCTCTTCTCGAACCTAACCCACCGATTCGGTCAGGGCATCGCTCCCCACGTTCACATCATCTTGGCCAACCTCTATTTCTTTGTCCCCCCCATTCTCAACCCTATCATTTATGGGGTCAAAACCCAAGAGCTTTGTGAGAAATTGGGCAAATACACTTGTAGAAGGTAATCACTTGGGGCCCTGACTTTAAATCTGTGTGACAAGAGGGGGAAAGGAAATCTCCTCATCAATCAAGGGTGTTCTGTGCCAGTTTTGTGGAGCTCAGCATTGTGGAGGTTCACAGTCTGAGAAATTCACCATACCTAACGTCTTATCACTCCATGACCAAGCACTGCTCTCTCTGTTCCTGAATTTCCTCTCTCCGACTATAGCCTGACCTCTTTCAGCATCACACATCAGCCCCCACTCCCACACACACTGTCCATTGGCCTTTCCAGGACTTCAACACAACTAGAAGATACTGCAGCTTTCTGATGCAAGGTGGCTTTCCATTAGTCCCTTTGTGAATAGGGTTCTGTCTCAGTTCAGAATAATGGAAGCCAAAAGAGCTTCAGAGAGCCAAAGACAAAGAAAGATTCTACAATGCTGAACTTCTTTAACATATGTGCAGTAATCCAGTAAACAAAATGTACCCATTTTTTCTACTTCCAATCATTCAGGAATCCTGGAGGATAAACCAAAAGTGTCAGTTGGAGGGTGCTAATACAGGAAAGCTGCTGCAGCATTCTACTAAAGTTTGTAGGCGAGAGTTGTGAAACAGTGTGTTTTTGAAAACATGACTGTGTTACCCTGGATTTGAGGTGTATGTACTTCAGAATGTGTTCAACCCAAATGATTTCACTGGTCACTGCTGATATGTACGACCAACAGCAGAAGCATTATACTGCCGATAAAGACCGTTAGGATGAAATGTAGCCTTTTAGAGACTAACAATAACAAACTAATTCAACCCAAAATATGGACATTGACTACCATCATTGAATGGAATTATACATAAATAATATTGTAATGTTACTGGGTTTATTTTGTTTTATTTTGTTTTACACTACATATGTTTTGGGCTACTCTTTGGCTATTTTAAAATCCATCATTCACTCTTTTTTGTTTGAAACACCTCCCAACCTTCAATCAGGATTCAAGTACCAGTAGTGGGGTTTTAATATTGAATTTGATTGTCATCTCTTAGCTTTGTTTCTGATGTAGACAAACTCCTGCTGGGGCTTGAAGCATTTTTTGAAAATATCAAATCTGTTCTAGATATCTGATGAAATATTTTAAGAAATAGATTGGGCTACTTTGGAGTTATCTTCTAAGTGAATTTGGGCCATTAATGCAGCAGAAATCTGGCAAACCACCTGAAGGTGAGCTGGAGGCAGAGCAGCGTCAGCCAGAACCACAGCATTTGAACAACATTTTTGCATAGGAGAATGATTTCTGTGAATGCCTTCATTGTGTCTCAATACCAAAATCTGAGAGCAAGCTGTGATTCATACAGGTTGTTGATAAATTGTGTAGTCAATTCCTTGAACAAGCTTTCATCTGATATGAACTTTGTTCAAGAGGCCAAATAAAATGGGTTACCTGGGGCGGGGGGGTGGAATCTCCATCCTTAGAAGTTTCTTAAGGCCTGACTTGACAAAGCCTTAGCTAAGATGATGTAGTTGGGGTTGGACTAGATGACCTCCTGAGGTCTCTTCCAACCCTAGTCTTCTATGAATCTATGAATAACCAATGTCAGGTTTACTGCCCATAATACAATAGTACAGGAAAAAGGTTTTATATGATAAAAGGCTCTGGGAAGCCGTCTCGTGCAGTGATGTTACATACATATTATGCAGAAAGTTGCCCCACAAAGTTAAACATTTCAGCTTTTATGATTTATATGAAAATTTCACACCTCATATATCTCTTTACATGTCACTAAAATCCAACCCAACAGTTTCTCCTAGTTCCGGAACTATTGTGGGGAACTTTCCTGGCTTCTGCACTACCCCATGGGAATTGGCTAGCACAAGGGTCTGAGTCCCCACTCTCACTCCCTTTACCCAGAGGCCTGCCTGACCTCAAGGACTCCCCTTCCACTCTCCTGTGTGGCAGTCCTTGTAATGGCGACCCAGAAGGGCCTAGGATTCCTGGGACGCTGAACCCCCAGTCTCATCATGTTCACTTAGGACAGGACCTTGGGTGTCCCCACCCCAGGTGGCTCTCTTCATGGAATCATAGAAGATTAGGGTTGGAAGAGACCTCAGAAAATCATCTAGTCCAACCCTCTGCTCAAAGCATGACCAATTCCAATTAAATGATCCCAGCCAGGGCTTTGTCAAACTGGGCCTTAAAAATCTCTAAGGATGGAGAATGAAAGTGCCCTTATGCATATGAAAGTACCCTTCTGCATGCGAAAGTTTCACAGCCATTGGAAATCATCCCAGACCTGCAACACTATGCAGTCCCACAAGTCTGTGCTTGTTTCCTGGGCCCAGAATCGGCGTTCCATGGCATGAACCTGTCCCATTACCACCATGATGTCCAAATTGCCAGGGCCTGTGCTCTGAGAGAATTCTGTGTCCATGCAGGGCCGGTGCAACCATTTAGGCGACTAGGATTTGGGGGGTGCCATTTTCTTTGGCGCCGCAAGCCTGGGAGGCGGGAGAAGTGAAGCAGCGACGGTGTGCTCCGGGTGCTCGTGTGTGGAGCAGGAGTGACCTGGGGTGGGGAGGGAGTGCCTCAGGGCGGAGGGTGGGGGGTGAGGAGCTGCTGCAAGGGGATGCCCCAGAGTGGAGTAGGGGGAGCTGCCAAGCCTCTGGCCCAGCTCTAAACCTTCTGGCTCAGTGCTGCTTCTCTGGCTCCAGCCCAACTCTGCCTTTCGGCCGGCTTCTCTGGCCCTTGTGTTTCTGGCTGTTACTGCTCTTCCTCTAGCTCAGCTTGAGGTAGTTTGCCAAATTTCTACTGCATGAATAGCCTCAAATCACTAAAAAAAATTAAGCTCAAATTGCTCAGTATATTTATTGAAACAAAGTTATTGGGTTTTTTTTATTAACATATTGGTCTATACATCAACTAACAAATGGAACATTTTTTTAGCTATCTAGTACAGATGTGATTTTAAAAAAAGAGCTAAAAACCCAAGCAGGAGTTTGTCCACTTTAACAACAAAGCTATGAGATGATGATCAAATTTAAAATCAACCCCCCAATACCGGTACTTGTATCCCGATTGAGGATTGGCAGCTGTTTCAAATGAAAAACAGCAAACGACAGAGTTAAAAATAGCCCAAAAGCAGCCCAAAATATATGGAGTGTAAAATCAACAATATCATTATTATATTATTTCTTTCTAATTGCATTCAATGACTGCAGTCAGTGTCTATATTTTGAGTTGAATTAGTTTGTTACTGTTATACTCTAAAAGGCAACATTTCATCCTCACTGTCTTCGTTGTAAGTAGAATGCTTCTGCAGCTGGTCATACATAACACCAGTGACCAGTGCAATCATTTCTTTCACTGGGGCAAAATGTTCACAAAAATTTTGTGTCATTGCATATACGCCTAACATGAAGAATGTTTTCTAAATGCTCCTCCTGCATCTTCTCTCACAAAAGTTTTTATCAAGTTCATCTGGGAAAACAATCTTTCAACTGCAGCATTGCTAAAAGGTAGTGACAGCAACAACAGAGAAAAGCCATGTTCACTGAAGTCTTTGTCACCAGCAACATTCGTGTATTTGAGACCTTCATCCCAAAACTGCTCCAAATGGTTGTTCTGAATATGAGGCCAGTGATCCACTGGCAAAACTCTCCACTTCTGCTCCAACTGTCCAAGGTCTCAAGAAAAAATGGCAAAAATGAGATATTAGCCAATAAAGGTTGTGCAGGGCAGAGCACAGTAGAATCATAGAATCATAGAATCTCAGGGTTGGAAGGGACCTCAGGAGGTCATCTAGTCCAACCCCCTGCTCAAAGCAGGACCAAACCCAATTAAATCATCCCAGCCAGGGCTTTGTCAAGCCTGACCTTAAAGACCTCTAAGGAAGGAGATTCCACCACCTCCCTAGGTAACCCATTCCACTTCCTCACCACCCTACTAGTGAAAAAGTTTTTCCTAATGTCCAACCTAAACCTCCCCCTCTGCAACTTGAGACCATTACTCCTTGTTCTGTCATCTTCTACCACTGAGAACAGTCTAGATCCATCCTTCTTGGAACCCCCTTTCAGATAGTTGAAAGCAGCTATCAAATCCCCCCTCATTCTTCTCTTCCGCAGGCTAAACAATCCCAGTTCCCTCAGCCTCTCCTCCTAAGTCATGTGCTCCAGCCCCCTAATCATTTTTGTTAACCTCCGCTGGACTCTCTCCAATTTATCCACATCCTTCTTGTAGTGTGGGGCCCAAAACTGGACACAGTACTCCAAATGAGGCCTCACCAGTGCTGAGTAGAGGGGAATGATCACATCCCTCGATCTGCTGGAAATGCCCCTACTTATAAAACTTAAAATGCCATTAGCCTTCTTGGCAACAAGGGCCCACTGCTGACTCATATTCAGCTTTTCGTCCTCCATAACCCCTAGGTCCTTTTCTGCAGAACTGCTGCCCAGCCATTCGGTTCCTAGTCTGTAGCAGTGCATGGGATTCTGCCGTCCTAAGTGCAGGACTCTGCACTTGTCCTTGTTGAACCTCATCATATTTCTTTTGGCCCAATCCTCTAATGTGTCTAGGTCCTTCTGTATCCTATCCCTACCCTCCAGCATATCAACCACTCCTCCCAGTTTAGTGTCATCTGCAAACTTGCTGAGGGTGCAGTCCACACCATCCTCCAGATCGTTAATGAAGATATTGAACAAAACCGGCCCCAGCACCGACACTTGGGGCACTCCACTTGATACCGGCTCCCAACTAGACATGGAACCATTGATCACTACACGTTGAGCCCGACCATCTAGCCAGTTTTCTATCCACTTTACCGTCCATTCATCCAGCCCATACTTCTTTAACTTGCTGGCAAGAATACTGTGGGAGACTGTATCAAAAGCTTTGCTAAAGTCCAGAAATAGCACATCCACTGCTTTCCCCTCATCCACAGAGCCGGTTATCTCGTCATAGAAGGCAACTAGGTTAGTCAGGCATGACTTGCCCTTGGTGAATCCATGCTGACTGTTCCTGAAGGACCTAGTTCTGCAAGTGATTCAATCACCAGCATGGTTGGTGTCAATCTCTCTTTCAGAAAATCCAACATGAAATCTCAGCACCAACTTCTGACATCTTTCACACCAGGAAGGGTTGGTGTGTATTTTGAAAGATCCAGCTGAACAGCAATGTGAAAATCGACTGCTCAAGCAATAAGTAATTAGACTCCAGTGTGACGTCGGAGTTTAACACAGCAATCCGTTTCTAAAAAACACAGGGTTTCGCAAGTCTCACCAACAAGCTCTAGTAGAATGTCTCAATCTCTGCAGCCATTTTCCTGTATTCACACTTTCCATCTGAAACTTTCCTGAAGGATTGGACTTAGAAAAGTCAGATAAAATTTGTTCACCAGATCACTGTACATATGCTAAAGAAGTTCAGCATTGTAGTTGCTTTCTTTGTCTTTGGTTATCTGAAAGCATAGTCTCTGTTTGTCAAACTGATCAAGAATGCTGTTCACACAGGGTCTCAAGGAAAGCCTCCTTGCATCAGAGAACTGCAGCATCTTCTGGTGGTCTGGAAGTCATGGCAAGAGAGAGTGTCAGGGTGTATGGAGGGCGGGGCTGATGGGTGATGCTGAAAGTGATCAGGTGATGGACAGAGAGAGGAAACTCAGCAATGGAGAGAGCAGTGCTTGGTCATGAAGTGATAAGATGTTAAGTGTGAGGAACTTCTCAGACTGTGAACTTCCACAATGCTGAGCTCAGCCAAACGGGGACAAAGCACCCTTGATTAATGAGGAGATCTCCTTTTCCCGCCTTGTCACACAAGGTTAAAGTCCATGGCCACAGGCAATCACATTTTGCAGGTGTATTTGGCCAATTTGTCACGAAGCTCTTTGGTTTTGACCCCATAAATGATAGGGTTGAGCAGGGGAGGGATGAGGAAATAGAGGTTGGCCAAGATGATGTGAATGTGCGGAGCGATGCCCTGACCAAACCGTTGTGTCAGAGAGGAGAAAAGGGCGGGAGTATAAGATGTCAGTATCACACAGATGTGGGCAGTGCAAGTGTTGAGGGCTTTCTGGTGGGCTTTCTTGGAGGAGATTCTGAGGACGGCCCTGATGATCAGACCGTAGGACAAGGCAATGAGCATCAGGTCAAACCCAATGACTACAAATGCTATTATCAAGCCATACGTCCTGTTGGCCGTGATGTCCCCACATGACATCTTTGCCACAGCCACGTGCTCACAGTGCGTGTTGGGGATAATGCGGTTGGCACAGAATGGCAGCCTCCTCAGGAGCAGGGTCTCGGGCAGAATTAAGAGAACAGCTCTTATGAAACCCACTAGCCCTAGCTTAGCTATCCGTGCATTGGTGAGGATGGTGGTGTATCTCAGAGGGTTACATATGGCAACGTAGCGATCAAAGGCCATTGTCACAAGGACGGCTGAGTGCATAACAGAAGCTGCATGAAGGAAGTACATCTGGGTGAGGCAGCCACCCACAGTAATGTCTTTCAAATTGAACCAAAATATACACAGTGCCTTCGGCACGACGAAGGTAGACGTGCTGATGTCTGTAAGCGCCAGCATGCAGATCAGCAGGTACATCGGCTTGTGGAGGCTCTGTTCTTTCCCTACAACATAGAGAACAGTGACATTTCCCAACAGGCCGATAAAGTAGAACATAGAGAAAGGGATGGAAATCCAGACATGCGCAGCTTCCAGGCCAGGGATGCCCATTAGGATGAATGTTGAAGAGTCAGAGGGGGTGAGGTTGAAAGATGCCATGAGGTAGTCGAAGAGTCGATCGGTGTCAGAAATGCTCAAGATGCCTGTGAGGGAGAGATGTACGGCAATGGCGATTACACACTTTATAACAAATAGTGCAGTAAATATTTGATGGCTATTAATAATGTAGCAAGGGGGGTGAGCAGTGAGGTGGCAACATTTACAGATTGCAGCAGATTGTTTACATCATAGTCAAGTCCAGAGAAGACTCCAGAGGGAACTAACCAAGCCAGGTGAATGGGCAGCATGATGCAGATGTGCTTTAAAGTCCATAACTGCAACGTGTTTGCCCATTGGAGGGAAAAACTTGAAGTCTTTAAACACCTTATAAAGTTCTAATTTAACATTAGAAACTCAGAACAGGGACCTGGGTGTCATGGTACAGATCCTGCGCACAGTGCAAGCATTGACAGGAACTAAGCACAACATTGACATCCAGGAGGAGTGGGAGATGGAATAATATGGAAAATACAGTGCCAAGAAATCACTTAGTCAATGTTTCATTATCCTCTAGACTCAGCTATATGGAACTGGCATGGTTCTCATATAGGATACTGCAGAACTAGAGGGGTTCAGGGAAGGGCTATGATCATGATCAAGGGCCTAGGGAAACTCTCTTACCGAGAAAGGTTAAAAACACTGGTATTGTTACCTTACAAAGGAGATGAATAAGAGAGAACATGAGAAAAATCTATAAAATACTGACTAGTACAGAGTAGATGGAGAATGGGTTCTCCCTGTCTCATAATACAAGTTCAAGAGCATATTCAATTAAACTGAAATGTGGCAAAATAAAAACAGTTAAAAAAAGAATGCTTTCTTCGTTAAATGCCTAATTAGACTGAAGAACTTGCTGCCACGAGAGTTATTTGAGGCCATGCACTAAGCTTGGACATTTACATGGGTAGTGAGACTATCCAGTTACAATAATTACAGCTAAATAAATATTTTGGAAATGCTATTCACCTCTGTGTTTCAGGGCAGAAGCCAGACTCTAGCTGTTAGGCATAAGGGTGATGCCCTCATGATGGTAAGGTCACTCCCCTGCCCCCATCCACCTACTGCTGGGTTTCTTACACCTCCTACTGCAGCACCTGGGGCTGTCACTTTCAAAGAGAGGACACTGGACTAAATGGACCATAGATCTGATCCACAAGGCCATTGCTGTGTTAGAAAGGAGCCAAGTTCCCCCCTATGGATACAGACATAATCACGCTGGGTGATGACTTTGTGCTCAACAGAATGGGCACTAGGGGCACAAGAGCTTGGTATTTAGGGCTACAGGCCTGCACCTCTCTTACTTCCCTTGTTTCTTTTGGTGAGACACCTTCTTGCAGGCACTGAGCTTTGCATGAGATATAAGTTACAAGCAGGGCCGGCTCTGGCTTTTTTGCCGCCCCAAGCAAAAAAAAAAAAGGGGGGGGGGGTGCAGGGGCAACCGGAGCGGCAAAGCAGGGGAAAAACCAAAACCAAAACCACAGCGGGGCCAGAGCGGCAAAGCAGGGTGCGGGAGGGACATAAAAACAGCGTGGCTGGAATGGCAGAGGGGGAGGAGGGGAAACTGGAGCACAGCCAGAGCAGCAAAGCGGGGGGGGAAAGAAAACAACAACATAAAACCACGGTGGGGCTAGATCGGTAAAGGCGGGAGGGGAACAGGGCGCTGGAGCGGCAAAGCTGGTGAAGAAAATAAAGAAAACACGGCACAGCCAGAGCGGCGAAGCAGGGTTGGGGGAACAAAAAAAGGGCGCAGCTGGAATGGCAAAGCAGGGAAGAAAAAATAAACCTGCCGCACAGCCGGAGCGGTGAAGCAGGGTGGGGGAAAACAAAAAAACCCGCACGGCTGAAGTGGCAAAGCAGGTGAAAAAAATCAACCTGCGGCGCGGCTGGAGCGGCAAAGCGGAGGTGGGGGAACGGCGCGGCCGGCAAAGCAGGGGAGAACAAAACAAAAAAACCCACAGGGCGGCCGGAGCCAGGGGACTCCCTGTGCTGCAGAGTGCGCGCCCGGTCTAATGGGGGGAAGGGGAGGGAGCGAGAGAGACGGGGGGCAGCCAGGGCTTCAGGGGGGTGCTCACCACCTCCGCGCAGCCTGCCGGGAGGGCTCCGAGCTGCTCCGGTCGGCGGGGAGGGAAGGACACGGGCTGCCCTGCCAAATGTGCTGCAGGGGGCTCCCCTCCTCCGCCCCCTACAGGGCAGCCAGAGCAGCTCAGAAACAACAACAACAAAAAAGCGTCAGTGCCGCCCTAGGATTGGGCCGAATGCCGCCCCGTAGAATCTGCCGCCCCAAGCACCAGCTTGCTCAGCTGGTGCCTGGAGCCGGCCCTGGTTACAGGTATTAACTGACATGTGTAAGTAGGGACACATGTCAGCAACTTCAGCTGCTAGCCCTTCTCATACCTGAATATTGATGAAGTTGCAGCTGACATAAAAAATGTGGGATGATAAATAATGACGAGGACAGGTCACTGATTCAGAGCAATTTCAGCATCACTGTAACTCTTCCTAAGCCCTTAGCACTAACTTTAATGCAGAAACAGCAACTCACTGAAATCCCGCTCATCAGAGAGAGGAAATCTCCTTACTGCGACAGGAAGGAAGAGCCCTGAGAATCAGTGTATGAATCTCACATGTCTGACACTCGGCGTGCTGGGCAGAGACCTTTATGATTCCCCCGTACAGTCCCTCCAGACTGTCTGGTTGGCTGCACTCCCAGACAATTCCCTCAGCTCCATGAGCAGCGGGAAAAGCAGAAAATAGACTGTGGTGAACCTCTGCCTGAGAGCCTCCCCTGGGAGTGAAGAAATGATTTGCGGATTCCAGGGGCTCAGAATGCCAGGGCAAACTGAGTCTTCCAGACAAAATTCAGTCTAGAAGTTCATGGTGGTTTTCTTTTCTGTGTGTAATGTACTGCTATCTGCACAATGTGTGGGATGCTGCCACAAGATACAGGACCAAAAACCATTTTCAATTTATTGTAGCAGCGTGCTGCTGCATCCCGACCATCCAAAAAGTCACTGCCGCCCTGTGGAGGCCAAATGACTTGATCCTGAATTAATGCAAGCTGAAGGGCGTGGAAAAGGCTTTCTTCTCCCAGGGTTCTGACATCAAAGGTATTTGCCAGTATCCCTTTGTGAGGTCTAAAGTGGATATATATCTGGCAGCTCAAACTGTTCTAATAGTTTGTCTACAGAGCATCGAATTTCATCTGCCATTGTGCTGTCCATTGACCTGGCTTGCTTAGCTCCCTCTCAGGACTTTTCTGGACTTGACTATAACCTAAATAATCTGGTGCCATTTGCAAATGTTGTTACCTCACTGCTCACCCCTGTTCTAGATGCGTGATAACTATAAAATATTTACTATACTAATTGATATAAAGTGTGTAACCCCCTTGTCATAACCAGATGTTTCAAAAGGAAGGAGGGAAGTTTCCTTTATTTAGAGTCAGTTTCAGTTTTGGCCGGAGTGGAAAAGATCAAGGAACCAGCCTCTTATCAGAGTATCGAGGATTAAGGAAGGAAATAAATAGGTTTATGTTTATTTTTCTTTTTGTAACTTGGCTTGGCATTAGGGGAATTCTTTTGTGTACTAAGTTTGCCCAGGGGAACATCCTCTGTGTTTTGAATCTGTTGTCTGTGAGATCAGCTTGTATGCTATCTCCCAGAGGGATTTTTTTTTCTTTTACCTTTCTTTCCTTTAATTAAAAGCCTTCTTTTTAAAAAAACCTGACTGATTTTACCTTGTTTTTAGATCCAAGGGAATTGGATCTGGACTCACCAGGGATTGGGGGGGAAAGGGTGGGGGGAGAAGGAGTAATTCTTTCTTGTGTTAAGATCCAAGAAGTTTGCTTCTCTCCCTTCACAGGCACCTTGAGCATTTCTGAGCCCGATCAAGGCTTCGACCACCTCCTGGCAGCTGTCAAACTCACCCCCTCTGACTCTTCAACATTCATCCTAATGGGCATCCCTGGCAAGGAAGCTGCTCATTTCTGGATTTCCATCCCTCTCTCTATGTTCTACATTATCAGTCTGTTGGGAAATTTCACAGTTCTCTGTTGTATACAAAGAGCAGACCCTGCACAAGCCGATGTACCTGCTGCTCTGCATGCTGGCACTCACAGACGTTGGCATGTCTACCTCCGTCATGCCAAAGGCACTGTTTATATGTTGGTTCAATTTGAATGGCATTACTGTGGGTGGCTGCCTCACCCAGATGTTCTTCCTTCATGCACTTTCTGTGATGCACACAGCAGTCCTTGTGACAATGGCCTTCGATCGCTACGTTGCCATATGTAGCCCTCTGAGATACTCCACCATCCTCGCCAATGCACGCATAGCTAAGCTAGGGCTAGTGGGTATGATAAGAGCTGTTCTCTTTGTTCTACCCCTGCCCCTGCTCCTGAGCAGGCAGCCGTTCTGTGCCAACCGCATTATCCCCCACATGCACTGTGAGCACATGGCTGTGGCGAAGATGTCGTGTGGGGACATCACATTTAACAGGATGTACGGCTCTGTGGTAGCATTTGCGGTCATTGGGTTAGACCTGACGCTCATTGCTCTGTCCTACGGTCTGATCATCTGGGCCATCCTCAGAATCTCCTCCAAAAAATCCCACCTGAAAGCCCTCAACACCTGCTCAGCCCACATCTGTGTGATGTTGATGTCTTATATTTTGTGGAAGCAGGGAAAGAATTAACAAGTATTTGATGGGGATTTTAATGCATGTCAGTCAGTTAGCAAGAGTTAGGCCAGCTGTGACCCTAATGACGTGAGACTTGTAGAAGCAAAGATAGTGTGAGGCGAGAGGAAAAGAACTGTGTAAAAAGTTATTACGACCTTGTACTGATAACCAAATATGCAGGCTTGCGTTTTCTAGGAGTGAGACAAATAAGATAGCAGGATGGCTTATGTATAAGCAAAATGTAGTTGTTGCTCATTATTGTCTGTATTATTGCTAGTAATTGTCTGTAACAAAGGTATAAAGGCTTGCTGTAATTGTTTACCAGTTGAGAGACCTGTCCGGGACTGGGGCGACCCTGTGTCCTAGGGCACTCCCTCCCTCTATTGTAATTACTAGAGAAAGAATAAAGTATTTGATTTTGCTGCACCCAAAGAAAAAGCAAGAACTGAGTTTTTCTCCGACAATTTGGGGGCTTGTCCGGGATGGCAACACCCACGGACCCACAGACGGCTACTACGGATCATTCCCCTTTGAACCTCATGGCGCCACAATAGAGGTAAGAGACCTTTTGAAATCTCTATTGGGGTGTCGGTGGAGGACTGGACGACTGAGCTCGTTTTGCTATCTTCATCTCATATTACTTTGGCTCGTTGCCCTGTTCTTAATCCAGCCTCTTTGTTGCCTGGGCCAGAAGACGGAGAACCACATGATTGTGTGTTTGTAACATCTGTCCTTTCTCGTCCTAGAGATGACTTACTGGATGTGCCTTTTTCAAAATCCTGATCTCCTTTATTTTGTGGATGGCTCGTGCTTGCGAGATTCTAAGGGTAAATTGGTTGCTGGTTATGCTGTATGTACTGCTTGTGCTGTTGTTGAAAGTGCTTTCCTGTCTTCAGTGTTTTCCTCTCAAGTAGCTGAACTTGTGGCTTTGACTCGAGCTTGCATTCTAGCTAAAGATCAAACAGTTACTATCTATACAGATTCTCATTATGCTTTTGGAGTAGTACATGATTTTGGGTTGCTTTGGAAATATAGAGGTTTCCTTACATCCACTGGTTCTCCTATTAAGAATGGTTTTTATGTATCTGCTCTTTTGGATGCTCTTTTGTTGCCTAAAGCTATTGCTATTGTTAAATGTACTGCTCACCAGACCCCTCATGATGAAGTTACCCGTGGAAATGCTTTGGCAGACTCTGCAGCCAAAGCAGCGGCCCTTTCCGTACCTCAGGCTGAAAATACTTGTGTCCTGATAGAGCAGCCTTCACTAGCCTCCCTTGAGGATCTGGCTAAGATCCAGGAGACAGCATCAAGAACCGAGAAACACTCTTGGAGTGCTGCTGGATGCATTTTACATACTGATCATCTTTGGCGTGCCCCGGATGGTTGCCTGGTGGCACCGAAGATGTTACTGCCCTATCTTGCTCGCATATACCAAGGAATGGCACACGTGAGCAAAGGGGGGATGGTTGCAGCAGTTAACCGAGATTGGTGTGCACCCAGTTTCCCTTCTGTAGCACATTCCTACTGTCAACACTCTGTGATTTGTCAACAGCACAACATTGGTAAAGCTGTTAAAGCTAAGCGGGCAGCCCACCCTCCCCCTTGGGGACCTTTTGTAAATATTCAGATCGATTTTATTCAAATGTCTAAATGTTGTGGTTATGAATATGTATTAGTTTTAGTTGATGTATTTACCAATTGGGTTGAAGCTTTTCCTTGCAGGAAAGCAGATGCCAGGACTGTTGTGAAACTTCTGCTTAAAGATTTTGTACCACGTTTTGGCATTCCTGTGAGTATCAACAGTGATCGTGGAACTCATTTTACTGGACAGATTGTAAAGGAGTTATGTGCAGCTTTGCAGATCCAACACAACCTTCACTGCCCTCACCACCCACAGTCTGCTGGGACAGTGGAACGCCAGAACGGGATTTTAAAAAATAAACTGGCCAAGATTTGTGCTGAGACAAACTTAAAGTGGCCAGATGCCCTTCCTTTGGCACTGATGAGTATGAGAGCCATTCCCAATCGAAAGACTGGACTCAGCCTTCATGAGATTTTGACAGGACGCCCAATGCGACTACCAACTTCACCCCCACTAACCCTAGCTCAGATGGACATTCATTTGATGGATGACATAATGCTTAAGTATTGTCAGGCACTAATGAAATGTGCTAAGTCTTTTTATACACAGGTGAAGGAAGCATTACCGAAAAACCTTGCCACTCATTGGAACCAGGAGACTGGGTCTACATAAAGATCCATCAACGAAAGACTGCCTTGGCTCCACGCTGGAAAGGCCCTTTCCAAGTCCTGTTAACCACCAACACTGCTGTGAAGTGTCAAGGACTACCTGCCTGGACCCATGCATCTCACTGCAAAAAGACCCCTCAACCTCGGGAGGACACTCCTACTGATGATCAGCGTACTCCTTCTTCTAGCCCTACTGTACCTTCTGGACAGCGGAAAAAGAGGACAAGGTGAAGTACTAGCGACCTCTCTCTTGTCCACTGACAGACCTACTGTGCCTTTGGATTTTTCTAAAGGAATTCCAACATTAAAGGGTGACGTACTGGTGACCTCTCCCCTTTATCATGCTAAACCACAATTGTTTTCAGAGATGAAAAGAAGAAACATTTGTTCTGCAGAAACCTCCAGAGTCCAGGGATTCCTGACTAAAAGAGACATTAAGAACTGGCCCTGGTGGAAGAAACGAAGTATCGTTAATTGGCAAGGAGGGAACTGTGGGGAACGTGCTTGGGAATGTGGGGTTGAATGGTGGCTTGGATTTCTTCCAGGGGCAGGGCTCTGTGCTTATGGACAAGTACCCTGGGGATGTACTGCCCTCCCTAATTGGCTTTCAGATGATGAATACCGAAAGCGCCTTGCTACCACAAAGGTTACCCCCACTAGCCCCTCAACCCTGGCCATCACCTCTGTAATTTATCCAGATACAAACAAAATTGTATATTCTAATGAAATTCATTGGCCAAGACCTTCCCATCTTAGTGATTTATTAGAATATTGCTAAGAAAGACTATTTTTAAAGTTCAAAAGAATTCATATGAGCGAACAATTGAGTGGAAAACAAATGGATCAGTGAAAATAGAAATCCATAATATTACTGCAAATAAGCCCCAAAAAAGTTATGAATGAAATTGATGGGTTCCATAGTGAAGTAGATATGATGGTTATTCCTGGAATTTGTGCTATGTTACCTAAAAGAGGCCCTTATTGTTATTTGGTTACCCAATTAGTGAATAATCAAATGAATACCCAAAGGGTTTGTTCTGCTACTGGAAATTTTACCTGTATTGAAACCATTCCAGTGACTGATAGTGTAACCTGTACTTTATTGCAATACACTCCCTCTTATGCTATTAATATTAATGCCTCTCGGAAATATATAAAGGTATACAACCAACAGATGTGGTATAGACCTACACTAAGGAGAGATGTAGCAGAATATCGATGGACTGTAATTAACACTACACTAGGGATGGTGAAGTTTACATTGCCTTTATCTAGTTTTCAGATCACCTCTACATATCCAAATTGTTCACAAGGGTCTGCCATTAGATTAGCACAACAGAGGGCCTGGGTTATTTCCTCTAGAAAGAAGAGGGACCTGACCGGATCCTTATGGGATGGGGCCAATAGTGCAGCAGCTGTTTGGAATATTTTTAAGAACCAGGAACATGATGAGAAATTGGGCCAACTAGAGAAGGCCACCGGCCTAATTTCTGGGGCACAGCTAACCCAAGTACAAACCGGAGTGGGTGAGTTACATGTCATTTCCACCCTTAGTTCTATGACCCAGAAGTTATTGAGAGAGATGGTATTGAATATCACTGAGGCTGGGAAGGCATTGCAGTGGGATCTAGCATGTTTGGAAATTCAGGATTTCCTGAATGACCAGCTGATGGCCATTCGGAATGATCTTGAGCACCAAGCTTGGCCCACTGCCCTTACAGACACATCAGGAGTACCATCTAATCTGTGGCCATGGAGACATACTTGGAGACTTTCTGGATGGAAGTGTGGACGTTCACAGTGCTCCTTCCAAGCATATGGACCGGTTAAGGGGGTGTGGGCTCCCACATACCGAATCCTACTGGGTCCATGGGGAGGATGCATATGGGATTGGGTGATTCACCGAGATATCTGGGAAGTGAGACCGCCTGATTCTCCTAATCGATTTTTAGTTAGTGCTCCTGGGATTACAGCAGATATTTGGATGGGGTTAGGAAATCATTGGACATTTTGGCCGTTAGAACCACCACAGCTTCAGTGTGTACGGAAACTGACGCCAGGGGAGGTTGTCACTGTTTATGACAATATTTGCTGGGAGGGTGGAGGTTAAGGAACTACCCTGACAGGACACCCACTTTTTCAAGCTAATGATAGCTGTGTGTACGTTAAAGCCACCACATTGCAAGATATACATATTAATCTTACCACTGCTGGAGGCAATCATATCATTTACTGGCCTGCAGATAGGATGTTGCAAGTAGCTCTTAGATTTCAGGTATCTTTTAATTGGACTAGAGTAGTGCCTGATCGGTTTCAAAATTTGATTTCATTGTTACCAGAGGTTCAAAGGATCTCTGAATTGCAAGGGCAAATTCACATGCTTCAGAATATATATCAAGCTGAAAAGAATGCCTTTCATACAGCTTATAGAGTGTCTACTTTATGTACTAAGTATGATGTATTGTGCTTTCTAACCAAAACTGTACAACAACCCCATTATATTATTCCTATGGGAATCTTATTGTTTGTAGTATTGTTAGTTATTTTAGGATTATGTTATTGTTGTTGTTGTAAAAAACGTAATAATAGTAATACCTTTCATGTTCATGCTAATCATGCATTGTCATTACATCCAATGAAAACCCCTAAGGTTGACATATCTGCTGTAGAATCTGAAATCCATGGTTTAATGCAAATAGAGATTTGAAAATATCTGTTGTACTAGAAGTACAAAAGGGGGAGTGTGGAATCAGGGAAAGAATTAACAAGGATTTGATGGGGATTTTAATGCATGTCAGTCAGTTAGCAAGAGTTAGGCCAGCTGTGACCCTAATGACGTGAGACTTGTAGAAGCAAAGATAGTGTGAGGCGAGAGGAAAAGAACTGTGTAAAAAGTTATTACGACCTTGTACTGATAACCAAATATGCAGGCTTGCGTTTTCTAGGAGTGAGACAAATAAGATAGCAGGATGGCTTATGTATAAGCAAAATGTAGTTGTTGCTCATTATTGTCTGTATTATTGCTAGTAATTGTCTGTAACAAAGGTATAAAGGCTTGCTGTAATTGTTTACCAGTTGAGAGACCTGTCTGGGACTGGGGCGACCCTGTGTCCTAGGGCACTCCCTCCCTCTATTGTAATTACTAGAGAAAGAATAAAGTATTTGATTTTGCTGCACCCAAAGAAAAAGCGAGAACTGAGTTTTTCTCCGACAGTTTCAAACCTCTTCTCGAACCTAACCCACCGATTTGGTCAGGGCATCGCTCCCCACGTTCACATCATCTTGGCCAACCTCTATTTCTTTGTCCCCCCCATGCTCAACCCTATCATTTATGGGGTCAAAACCAAGAGATTTGTGAGAAATTGGGCAAATACACTTGCAGAAGGTGATCACCTGGGGCCCTGACTTTAAATCTGTGTGACAAGAGGGGGAAAGGAGATCTCCTCATCAATCAAGGGTGTTCTGTGCCAGTTTTGTGGAGCTCAGCATTTTGGAGGTTCACAGTCTGAGAAGTTCCTCATACCTAACGTCTTATCACTCCATGACCAAGCACTGCTCTCTCTGTTCCTGAATTTCCTCTCTCTGACCATAGCCTGACCTCTTTCAGCATCACACATCAGCCCCCACTCCCACACACACTGTCCATCGGCCTTTCCAGGACTTCAACACAACTAGAAGATACTGCAGCTTTTTGATGCAAGGTGGCTTTCCATTAGTCCCTTTGTGAACAGGGTTCTGGCTCAGTTCAGAATAATGGAAGCCAAAAGAGCTTCAGAGAGACAAAGACAAAGAAAGATACTACAATGCTGAACTTCTTTAACATATGTGCAGTAATCCAGTAAACAAAATGTACCCATTTTTTATACTTCCAATCATTCAGGAATCCTGGAGAATAAACCAAAAGTGTCAGTTGGAGGGTGCTAATACAGGAAAGCTGCTGCAGGAATTGAGGACATTCTACTAAAGTTTGTAGGCGAGAGTTGTGAAACAGTGTGTTTTTGAGAACATGACTGTGTTACCCTGGATTTGAGGTGTATGTATTTCAGAATGTGTTCAACCCAAATGATTGCACTGGTCACTGCTGATATGTACGACCAACAGCAGAAGCATTCTACTGCCGACAAAGACCATTAGGATGAAATGTTGCCTTTTAGAGACTAACAATAACAAACTAATTCAACTCAAAATATGGACATTGACTACCATCATTGAATGGAATTATATATAAATAATATTGTAATGTTACTGGGTTTATTTTGTTTTGTTTTGTTTTACACTACATATGTTTTGGGCTACTTTTTGGCTATTTTAAAATCCATCATTCACTCTTTTTTGTTTGAAACACCTCCCAAACCTCAATAAGGATTGAAGTACCAGTAGTGGGGTTTTAATATTGAATTTGATTGTTGTCTCTTAGCTTTGTTTCTGATGTAGACAAACTCCTGCTGGGGCCTGAAGCATTTTTTGAAAATATCAAATCTGTTCTAGATATCTGACAAAATATTTTAAGAAATAGATTGGGCTACTTTGGAGTTAGTTTCTAAGTGAATTTGGGCTATTAATGCAGCAGAAATCTGGCAAACCACCTGAAAGTGAGCTGGAGGCAGAGCAGCGTCAGCCAGAACCACAGCATTTCAACAGCATTTTTGCATGGGAGACTGATTCTGTGGATGCTTTCAATGTGCCTCAATACCAAAATCTGAGAGCAAGCTGTGATTCGTACAGGTTGTTGATAAATTGTGTAGTCAATTCCTTGAACAAGCTTTCATCTGATATGAACTTTGTTCAAGAGGCCAAATAAAATGGATTACCTAGGGAGGTGGTGGAATCTCCATCCTTCGAAGGATGGCAGCTGTTTCAAATGAAAAACAGCAAATGACAGTATTAAAAATAGACCAAAAGAAGCCCAAAATATATGGAGTGAAAAATCAAAACTATCATAATTATATTATTTCTTTCTAATTGCATTCAATGACTGCAGTCAGTGTCTATATTTTGAGTTGAATTAGTTTGTTACTGTTATACTCTAAAAGGCAACATTTCATCCTCACTGTCTTCGTCGGAAGTAGAATGCTTCTGCAGCTGGTCATACATAAGACCAGTGACCAGTGCAATCATTTCTTTCTTTGGGGAAAAATGTTCACAAAAAATTTGTGTCATTGCATATATGCCTAACATGAAGAATGTTTTCCCAGATGAACTTGATAAAAACTTTTGTGAGAGAAGATGCAGGAGGAGCGTTTAGAAAACAATCTTTCAACTGCAGCATTGCTAAAAGGTAGTGACAGCAACAACAGAGCAAAAAAAGCCATGTTCACTGAAGTCTTTGTCACCAGCAGCATTCGTGTATTTGAGACCTTCATCCCAAAATTGCTCCAAATGGTTGTTCTGAATATGAGGCCAGTGATCCACTGGCAAAACTCTCCATTTCTGCTCCAACTGTGCAAGGTCTCAAGAAAAAGAATGGCAAAAAATGAGATATTAGCCAATAAAGGTTGTGCTGGCAGAGCACAGCAGAAGGACCTAGTTCTGCAAGTGATTCAATCACCAGCATGGTTGGTGGCAATCTCTTTTTCAGAAAATCCAACATGACATCTCAGCACCAACTTTTGACATCTTTCACACCAGGAAGGGTTGATGTGTAATTTGAAAGATCCAGCTGAGAAGCAATGTTAAAATCGATGGCTCAAGCAAGAAGTAATTAGACTCCAGTGTGACGTCGGAGTTTAACACAGCAATTCGTTTCTAAAAAACACAGGGTTTCGCAAGTCTCACCAACAAGCTCTAGTAGAATGTCTCGATCTCTGCAGCCATTTTCCTGTATTCACACTTTCCATCTGAAACTTTCCTGAAGGATTGGACTTAGAAAAGTCAGATACAATTTTGTTCACCAGATCACTGTACATATGCTAAAGAAGTTCAGCATTATAGTTGCTTTCTTTGTCTTTGGTTATCTGAAAGCATAGTCTGTTTGTCAAACTGATCAAGAATGCTGTTCACACAGGATCTCAAGGAAAGCCTCCTTGCATCAGAGAGCTGCAGCATCTTCTGGTGGTCTGGAAGTCATGGCAAGAAAGAGTGTCAGGGTGTATGGAGGGCGGGGCTGATGGGTGATGCTGAAAGTGATCAGGTGATGGACAGAGAGAGGGAACTCAGCAATGGGGAGAGCAGTGCTTGGTCATGAAGTGATAAGATGTTAAGTGTGAGGAACTTCTCAGACTGTGAACTTCCACAATGCTGAGCTCAGCCAAACGGGGACAAAGCACCCTTGATTAATGAGGAGATCTCCTTTCCCCGTCTTGTCACACAAGGTTAAAATCTTGGCCACAGGCAATCACATTTTGCAGGTGTATTTGCCCACTCTGTCACAAAGCTCTTTGGTTTTTACCCCATAAATGATAGGGTTGAGCAGGGGAGGGATGAGGAAATAGAGGTTGGCCAAGATGATGTGAATGTGCGGAGTGATGCCCTGACCAAATCGATGTGTCACAAAGGAGAAAAGTGAGGGAGTATAAGATGTCAGTATCACACAGATGTGGGCAGTGCAGGTGTTGAGGGCTTTCTGGTGGGCTTTCTTGGAGGAGATTCTGAGGACGGCCCTGATGATTAGACCGTAGGACAAGGCAATGAGCATCAGGTCAAACCCAATGACTACAAGTGCTATTACCAAGCCATACATCCTGTTGGCTGTGATGTCCCCACATGACATCTTTGCCACAGCCATGTGGTCACAGTGCGTGTGGGGAATAATGCGGTTGGCACAGAATGGCTGCCTGCTCAGGAGCAGGGGCATGGGCAGAATAAACAGAACAGCTCTTATCAAACCTACAAGCCCAAGCTTAGCTATTCGTGCATTGGTGAGGATGGTGTCATATCTCAGAGGGTTACATATGGCAAGATAACGATCAAAGGCCATTGTCACAAGGACAGCTGAGTGCATAACAGAAGCTGCATGAAGGAAGAACATCTGGGTGAGGCAGCCACCCATAGTAATGTCTTTCAAATTGAACCAAAATATACACAGTGCCTTCGGCACGACGGAGGTAGACGTGCTGATGTCTGTAAGCGCCAGCATGTAGATCAGCAGGTACATCGGCTTGTGCAGGGTCTGCTCTTTGCCTACAACATAGAGAACAGTGACATTTCCCAACAGGCCGATATCGTAGAACATAGAGAAAGGGATGGAAATCCAGACATGGGCAGCTTCCAGGCCAGGGATGCCCATTAGGATTAATGTTGAATGGTCAGAGGGGGTGAGGTTGAAAGATGCCATGGTAGTCGAGGTAGTCGAAGGTAGTCGAAGGTAGTCGAAGAGACTATCGGTGTCAGAAATGCTCAAGATGCCTGTGAGGGAGAGATGCACGGCAATGGCGATTACACACTTTATAACAAATAGTGCAGTAAATATTTGATGGCTATTAATAATGTAGCAAGGGGGGTGAGCCGTGAGGTGGCAACATTTACAGATTGCAGCAGATTATTTACGTCATCGTCAAGTCCAGAGAAGACTCCAGAGGGACCTAACCAAGCCAGGTGAATGGGCAGCATGATGGCAGATGTGCTTTAAAGTCCATAACTGCAACGTGTTTGCCCATTGGAGGGAAAAAACTTGAAGTCCTCAAACACCTTATAAAGTTCTAATTTAACTATAGAAACTCAGAACAGGGACCTGGGTGTCGTGGTACAGAGATCTGTGGAAATCCTGCGCACAGTGCAAGCATTGACAGGAACTAAGAACAACATTGACATCCAGGAGGAGTGGGAGATGGAATAATATGTAAAATACAATGCCAAGAAATCACTTAGTCAATGCTTCATTGTCCTCTAGACTCAGCTATATGGAACTGGCATGGTTTCTCATATAGGATATTGCAGAACTAGAGGGGTTCAGGGAAGGGCTAAGAGCATGATCAAGGACCTAGGGAAACTCTCTTACCGAGAAAGGTTAAAAACACTGGTATTGTTACCTTTCAAAGGAGATGAATAAGAGAGAACATGAGAAAAGTCTATAAAATACTGACTAGGTAGAGAGTAGATGGAGAATGGGTTCTCCCTGTCTCATAATACAAGTTCAAGAGCATATTCAATTAAACTGAAATGTGGCAAAAATAAAAACAGTTAAAAAAGAATGCTTTCTTCGGTAATGCCTAATTAGACTGAAGAATTTGCTGCCACGAGAGTTAGTTGAGGACCATGCACTAAGCTTGGACATTTACATGGATAGTGAGACTATCCAGTTATAATAATTACAGCTAAATAAATATTTTGGAAATGCTATTCACCCCTGTGTTTCAGGGCAGAAGCCAGACTCTAGCTGTTAGGCATAAGGGTGATGCCCTCATGATGGTAAGGTCACTCCCCTCCACCATCCACCTACTGCTGGGTTTCTTACACCTTCTACTTCAGGAACTGGGGCTGCCACTTTCAAAGAGAGGACACTGGACTAAATGGACCATATATCTGATCCACAATGAAATTCCTATGTTATAAAGGAGCCAGTTCCCCCCCTATGGATACAGACATAATCATGCTGGGTGATGACTTTGTGCTCAACAGAATGGGCACTAGGGGCACAAGAGCTTGGTATTTAGGGCTACAGGCCTGCAGCTCTCTTACTTCCCTTGTTTCTTTTGGTGAGACACTTTCTTGCAGTCACTGAGCTTTGCATGAGACATAAGTTACAGGTTTTATCTGACAAGTGTAAGTAGGGACACACGTCAGCATCTTCAGCTGCTAGCCCTTCTTATATCTGAATATTGATGAAGTTGCAGCTGACAAAAAATTTGGGATGATAAATAATGACGAGGACAGGTCAGTGATTCAGAGCAATCTGGATTGGTTGGTAAACTGGGTCAAAGGAAACAATATGTGTTCTAACGTCACTATGTAGCTATCTACATCTAGGAACAAAGAATAGGTTGCAGAGCTTACACGATGCGAGACTCTCATGGGGGATGTGGCAATGTCTCTGAACAAGATGGGGGGGCACTCGTGTGGCTGCGCGCCTGGAATCCTATGTCCAGTTCTGGTGTCCCATGATTAAAGTTGGGTTGTGGAACCACTCTGAAGAGTTTTCAGAGAAAAAATCACAAGAAACTAAGTAAAAATATTATAAAAACCTGCCTTTATCCCAATAATAGGCTCAAAGATCAACAATCTATTTAGTTT